>NW_024428103.1:0-41328 GCF_017562075.2 Anopheles merus | reverse complement strand
AAAAGAAAACCTTACAAGCGTCTTCGGCACTGGCGCTGTGTAGTGTTCCCAGATATGTGCGTGAGATTCGATAGCACGATTTACGTGTTATGTTCTCTTGCGTTAAGCTCTGAGCTATTTCACTTTAATTAATATGGTCTGCATTATTCGGTTGTTAAAGATCAACCCGTTGAAAGGTATTAATATATCAAACTTATTTCGATAACTCTAGTAAAAGGAGAAATGGAGATACATTTTTCTCCCATCCTGATTATGAAGGGTAAAACCATTGTCATTATTATGTTTTTTTAAAAGGTGTTTTAAAATTTCGCTTCACATAAATTTGATTTGTTCTAATTATAGCAAGAAAATATTAATTTAAAAAAGAAATAAACACAGAAAAAAGAAATAAAAATTAGGATTTGAACACACGCTTTCTCGGTTCGGAACTAAAAGCGTTGTCACTACTCTAGTTGGCAGTTACATTAGTGAGGGTGCAAAACCAGTATAATAAACAAGCTATGATGGCGGCAAGTTATCTGTTCTCGTTGAATCAAAAAAAGTGAAAGATTTCACGAAGAGATCCCGTTTCAGCCGTGAAAGTTTCGGTTGAAAATCTTTATTCGCCTTCTAAGGCGACTAAGGCCTTAAATGCCTTCTGAATGCCTTCAAAGCCGTTTAATGCTGGTAGGGATTCCACCCAGCTGCAGAAGCAGCGCAGTGCAATGATCCATCGGCGACGAGCAATACCGCCCGGCTCGAGCTCAGCTCATCATCGGCGAGGGCACCAAATTCCGCCGCGGCTCGAGCCCTGCCTCACATAACGGCGACGTAACATTCCGCCTCGGCAGCACAACAAGGATCCATCGGCGACGAGCAATACCGCCCCGGCTCGAGCTCAGCACATCATCGGCGAGGCAGCAATTCCGCCGCGGCTCGAGCCCTGCCTCTCACCACGGCGACGTGACATTCCGCTCGGCAGCACAACAGGATCGGCAACGCACAAGTTGCATCGGCTGCAACACAGCAGCCCACATCAGTGCGAACGTTTTCACCCTGGCTGTAGTCGAACAGGCGTCGCCAATTGCGCCTCGGCTACAGCCACAATGTCCGATGGGACGAGGTTGCATGCCGTCCCGGCTGCAGTCGAACGGGCGTCGTCAATTGCGCCCCGACTGCAGCCACAGCAAAAAGAAGGGCGATGAGCCAACGCATCGTAGGAGGGCGAGGAACAATGCCGCCCGAGTATTTTCATCTCTGCCGCCCGTCATCGAAAAAAAAAAAAATACATCGCTGCTGCCCTGGGGCAAGGATCATCATCATCATCGTCATCATTATCGCGGCATCATCATCATCGCGGCACCTTCATCATCGCGGCATCATCATCATCATCGTTATCATCATCGTCATCATCATCGCCGTCACACCATCGCCGCCGTCCCAGGGAGCGGCACAGCAGCAGCATCACCGCCGCGTCATCGCCATCGCGGTGTGGCCCGAGAGCAGCAGCCAGCGCTGCTCAGCGCACCAACATCGGGGTCCCCACATCTTGGCAGCATCGGTCGGAAGGGTTCACACGCCGGTATTCCCTTAGTGGAATACCCCCGCGTCGGTTCGAGCCCTTCGGTATTAAAAGGGGGAGATGTTGTGGGCAGCCGTGCCGACCCTGGACTTGCCGTGGCAGTTGCGCTGCCACCGGTCAACGTCCAGGAGGACGACAGTGTGTCACACACACTGTCGCACACACTAAGCAGCGCAAGGCTTAGTGTGTGCCGAGCGCACAGTTAGAGTGTGTTAGCGAGCCGATCGAGCAGGAGCTCTCGGCAGGGGCGCTCGGTGCGGCTGGTGCGCGGCCACCGTACTATTATATTTTAAAGTGTATTGGTTGTTTCGTTTATGTTTTATTTATTATGTACGTTATAAGTGTTTTAATAAAAGTAAAAGTGCAAAACACAACAGAGTCTAATTGTAAAACTTTGAAAACACGAAACAAATTCTATGAGAATTTAGTGTAAGCAGTAAATTGTGACGAAATGTTTGAAAATCATAAAACTCATTAGAAAGTAAGTAATTTAAAAATATGATGAGTCCAATTGAGCGGACTGACAAATACACAAACGTACGACACAAACTATACAAGCCAAGTGGGTATAGGGACTAGGTAAGCTTATAGGTTTGGCGGGAAGGCCATATTGGACGAACGAATGACAGGAGGGGATTCGATTGTGATACGTAGTTTTTCATCCATACTACGACACATCAACCAAAACAGCCATTCGAATTCACACGCATACATCAACAAATCATCGAATCCCCTCCTGTTATTTCGTTTTCATTTTTCTACAGCACGGCTGTCAAATTGTTCGGGATAAGCCCACCTGTATAATAAACCCACTTTGATACAAGCATTACAATATCAATTTGACAAGAAAGGAAAAAACGACTCGCTGTGTGATGACAGGATGAGACCAAGGATTGAATAGAACGAGTTATTGTAATGTATAACAAGATGTATTTATGTAGAAGGTGAATTTTATTCGCATTGCCGACAGTGTGGCCAGATTTTTTATGGTGGTTTTCGGTAGGAACATCAAAACTTTATCGGCAGTTTTCGGTAAGAGTTTCAATTTGTATCGGTAGTTTTAGGTATGTTTTGAAGTGTTAAGTGGCGGGGGGGGGGGGGGGTCTAATCTGCAACAGAAAACACATCCTTTTTTATTCATAGAAGATGCATCAGATCTGGTTCATGGCGGCACACCAATGCACATTGGGCTAACGCCTGTATGAAAATCGAAAAACTAACTGTATCGCAAGTTAACAACATACACATTTTCTTAAAATAGATACTTAAACTTAGTCTAAACCAATATATTTCACGCTTTCATCTTAAACTTACTGAGATATAGGCCATCAAAGTACAAACTTTATGATTTTGGTCCAAATTTTAGCTATTTTTCGACTGAACATAAACCATCAAATTTTACTGGATAATGGTCAGATTATGACCATCAATGTTTGGAAAGGTTTTTTGTCATATTTTATTTCATGTCTGACTATTACGCTAAAACATATTTTCAAACCTCACAAATGATCGAAAACCAAACATCACTACCGATTTTTGTTATATGTTCATTTTGGAGAGTGATTTTTTTATGATTCGACTCGATTTCACTCGTGAGTCGTATGTCATAAGAAAGATTGATGTTTTTCCAACTTGTTTTCGTTGAAATTAGCTGCGACCATCCGCTACCCCGAAAATTGTTAAACTTTTTCTTGAAAGCGCGAGCGATTTTCAATTCCGAACAAGTTAGAATAAATTAAATAAGCATACAATCTTATTTACACCACTTTTTATTGTTTTACTGTTCTGGTTCTCTAATCACAAAACCTGCCGAACGATTGGCTGACAGCAAATCTGACGAAAAAAGCACAGTTTATTTGATATATACGCATACGTTTGAAAAATACGCAATGAAATGGTGTGAAACTTCGTATGTGAATAACAAATAAGTACACTTTAACTACAAAATTGTGCTTTGTGAAAAAATTTACCACATTTGTGCCAAATTTAACGTGTTTAGCTACCCTGCCGAAAATAGGTACACTGTCGAAAACTGGTACAGTTACCCTATCTCCGAGTCCGCGTATAAGAGATACTGTGTATCTCGGGGACTACCTGTATAGCATAATGTACAGTCCGAACTCACTGGTTGAACTTCGATTCCCTGCTAACTATTGAATACAGGCATGCCTCGAGTTACGACGATTCGCAGATACGACGATTTAGATTTTGACAGTTAAAAGTTGTCATTGACAAGAAATTAATGCATTTTTTGAATTTCTGGGCTGATAACCGTTGTACACTGTAGAGTTGCGTACAAGCAGTGTTGTATACAAGAGAGAGAACAAACATAGAATGAGGGGAAGTGTGAGAACGTTGACTAAAAGAGAGGGAATTGTGGGAGAGAACATTGGTCACTGTTGGAAGTTATATAAAGAGAACGTTGGTGAGAATCGAGGAGATGGTTAATAAACGGTGACGAGGAAACATCAACGATACCGTGTGTATTATTTAAAAGAGGAGGATTCTACATACACAGATTTCCAATCATACCACAACTACCCTATCTTGAATATCTTTATTGTGTACGGCTTTTAAAATATAATTATTATATTATCGAACATTATTTTAAATAAAATACACGATATCATAGATTCCAACTCTTCAACTTCGGTTATAAACTTTATTTTCATAGATATTCGACATACGACTTTTTCGACTTACACCTTGCTTCGGACATTTTTTCGGTCCCAAATAAAGTCGTATCTCGGAAACACCTGTACAGGCGGTCCCCAAGATACTCGGTTAATGGGAACCGAAAACGGCCGCAAAATACCGCGTATCTCGAACTTCCGCGTAAGTCGATATCTCGTAATTTTCATCCAAAATATCACCCCAAATAGCCAGCTCGTACTTTATAGCTGATTTAGGGCTGTTTAACGAAAAATCGTTCCGATGTCGTACTTTGTGGCTGATTAAGAGATAGACGGTACTTTGCGGAACTATGGAGCTTTTTAACAGGCACATGGTACTCTTTGGAACTTTGCGGCTGATTAGCACTATGTGTAGGGTTCATGATGGAACTTGAAGGCTTGTTAAGAAAGGGTACTGAACTTGGTGGAACTTTATCGCTTTTAATGCATGACATCGGTTCAAGGTGGCTCTTGTCAAAGTGTCAAAGACGGACGCCGGCAATAATCTCATTGCTGCTGCACAAGTTAGATTCGTTAATTGAAGAATGAATATTGAGTGAAGTGATTGTGAATTATCAGTAAATTGTGTAAAATTTTGTGTAATTCATCAATTAAAAGGATTGAAAAATATACATAGGTGTTTAAACGAAACAAATCTTGTTGTTTATTTCATCGATGACGCTTGCTTGAAAATAAAACACAAAGAAAAATAATCCCTGGCATCGTGGCATAAGGAAGCTGCTTAGGCGCTGTTTGAAAGTCCCACATAGAACTTTGATGCTGTTTATCTACTGCAAAAGGCGAATTAGAGCAGCGATCTTTAGCGTGCCAAAATGAGCTGCTTAAGCAATTCTGGCTATTTGGGACTAATCTTCGTGTAATTTTGTAAGTAGGGGTTGGTTTTAGCCTTCAAATTAATTATTTGATATGTTTCTACTAGATTGGACAGTTTTAAACCTTTTAAAATGGTATTTTACATTCGATCAATACGGAAATTATTTGGTATTTCACAATGGATGTGTCAAATCAGTACAATTTGCTCATCGAACTATCAAATTTGGAAAACCTCGTAACTCTGAATCCGCGTATAAGAGGTACCGTGTATCTCGGGGACCGCCTGTATGTGTTTTTTTATTAGGCACGTTTTTCCAAACAAAAAATATCTGAAATTTTTCTCGGCATGCCATGAGATTTTGTGAATTTTTCAAAAACCGGATTTCTCATACAAACGCATGCTTTTCAATTGAACTGTCAGCCAACTATTGAGCGTTCAACTAAAAAGCGTTCTACTATTGAATTCTGACTGTATATAAAAAATCAGCCGCACCCGCACCGCGAACTCGTTCGCTCCTGGATCGTTCGCATCGACGCTCATTTTTACTCAATTCATAGCCCTCTAGATCAAAAATAAGAAAATCGAATAGATTTTGTACGGTCCAACCTAGTGGTACAACCCTGTCACTCATGAGCGACGAATATTTTTCGACGAACGAGTTCGCCGGTACGGCTGAATGTCATAATGTTCTGCACAAATCGAATCAAATAAATGCTTATGTGTATAAAAGTGATTGAATAAAAATACCGAGTAAGAAAATGTAGTTTGGTAGAAAATCGCGAAATTCGACTTACGCGGATTCCTCGGGAACGCACAAACCGCGTAACTCGGGAACAGACTGTATACAGTACTTTTGCTTCAACCCATGAACAGTTTACTGACTAGCAAAATGACCATTATTATCAATGTAGTTATAGGGACTAGGTAAGCTTATAGGTTTGGTGGGAAGGCCATGTTGAATGGACGAATGACAGGAAAGGATTCGATGTGCTACGTCCCAAGCGGGTGAAAATGTCACTTTTCGGCTGTGTTTTCGATTGATTTTTGTGCACGATTTGACAAATGAAACAGTGTACGAGATTCAGACTGTTTTCGGCACATAATCACAACCGCGTGCAATGGCATATTTGCTATATTCATTGCACGTCTAGCATTAGACATTTTAAGATTAAATAGTTTTACATTATTGGTGTGTATATGAATGATAAACACAAAAAGAAATACACATAACCTGCTTCAACGCTTGGATTGGAGATCGAAATGGTTGGAATGGAAGAACCACACATACTGTCATATATTGCTTATCAAATTATGAGAGTGTATGATTTATCGTCCGAAAATTTCCACTTAAGGTATCTTTTCACCCACTCTACGACACATCAACATCAACAGCCATTGGGGCTTACACGCATACATCAACAAATGATCGAATCCACTCCTGTCATTTTGTTTTCATTTTTCTACAGCACGGCAGTCAAATTGTTCGGGATAAGCCCACCTGTATAATGAACCCACTTTGATTACTATGCTTAATACCAAATCATTTCCCTTTCCATCACTTTAGGTATAACTAACAAATCAATACCGTCAACTGTTTTAAAAACAAATCCGCTTTTTAGTTTATAAGATTCGTAAGGCCGAAAACACACGGACCGGAATTTCGCGGCCGTTGAATTCCGCCTGCTATCAAATTCATATACAAAGTGTCAACGGCAACTTTCCCGAACTGTCATATCCATACATTTTTCAGCAAGCGGAATTCCGCGGCCGCGAAATTCCGGTCCGTGTATTTTCGGCCTAAGGTTTGCTAACAAGTATCTTTCGTACAGCTTTCATGGTTTCATCATTATTTTGCGCTACATCTATATTCGCTGTTACATCATCGTTCACAGCAAGCACAGGATAACGACTCAAACAATCTACATCTTTCAACCTGGTTCCTGGCCGATGTTCTGTAAATGCAAAAACCACGATTGTGTGCCTCCATGACACAAGGCATGTTTGATAAATTCCGGATGAAAGGCAGAATTTTTCTTCTTCTTCTTCTTCTTCTTCTTTTGGCACAACAACCGTTGTCGGTCAAGGCCTTCCTGAACCACTTGTGGGCTTGGCTTTCAGTGACTTACTGATTACACATAACAGGGTAGTCAGTGCTACATATAGAGAGCACGGTCTGTTCGGGGCTTGAACCCATGACGGGCATGTTGTAAAGTCGTACGAGTGTCGACTTACCACCAGACCAGCGAATTGCAGAATTGCATTCTGAAAAAGATAAATTGCCAATACAAACAACTTGATCCACATTTCACAGTCCATTGTGAGAGAGCGTACCCAAGTAGCCTTAAGAAACTCTATTTGATTATTAACAGTATTTTAAGGCCGTTAAAAATCAAATAGAGTTTCTTAAGGGAATATGACATTTGCTTGCGTTACAGTGTAACGTTTGGAAGCGTTACACATATTTTTTTCCTTGCTGTATTGTAACGATACAGGCAGCAATCAACAAATGCAATTAATGTTTTAATTAATTAATGTTAAAATAAAACAAATATATATCCAATTATAAAAAAAAAAACAAATATTAATACAATTTTTCATCATAAATGTATAGTTGTTTTACTGTTGTTTATTCTTCTTTGATTCGTGGTGAACTACATTATCATAAAAATCACCATGACATAAATCAGATTATGACATATTTTCAACTTTCTTTGGTAATAAAACAACTATTTTACTCAACGCATGCGATGCTATGCTAAAAAAAGGTTAAATACGATGTTTAACCTCATATACTCGTATAGTTTATGTAGAGTGAAGCGTATGTTGATATCATACTGTACATGATAAATGCTTATTGAGGTTATGTGTTGTTTCGTCAAGCTCAACGCGTCTCGTGTTACAGGGTTTTTAATAATAATATTTTAGTTTTGCCATGGTGCCTGTGTATGTTTCTCAATTGGTTTAGGAATCGTTTCAAGATTTTTGAACATTCCCAATATGATTTGCATCATTTGTTTCAAAAATTGTTCGATAATTTCAATTAATTGGGGAAACAATTTAAAATAAAGTGAGAGCAAGCAATAAATCATCACAAGAATAAAAAAGGATATCGAGCAAAACACGACTAGAAACCCTGCAATGCACTCTCCGATCGCGTGTCATGTCATAATGCGTAATACACTCGCGCGTCTTTTCATTTCATGTTAATACACTCTCAGTGAACAAGCCGTCTTTAACATTAAGTCCGAAAACCAAGAATTGTTTAATCTCTTGGTTATTTCTTTCTAATGCATGTGTTGTGAATCTTTTTTTTCCTCTGTTGTAAATCTGTGTTTATCAAAACATGTTATCAAAACGTATAAAAAAAAGTGGCCAGTTGTATAGAGCTCGCGACCGGGTAGAACGAGTAAGACGCATTAATGGTGACCAATACAATCAACTACTGCATACAACTACAGCTAGACCATCTGAAGGTATCGAATATGGAATTTCTTAAAATGGTGGACTGTGATGCATTATGAATGATGATTCTTTTTCGTGACAGGTTTATGGCATTAATGCAAGTATTTTGTTTCAGATAAATTTCATAAAGTGTCCGTGCGTGTTGCTGATCGATCTGTTTACGACAATACCCTTACATATGATAATGTGTCCGACGCTATTTGTGAAAGTACTGGAAGTAAACATGACAGCAATATTTCAGAATCTAATACTTCTTCGAATAACAATGATGATATGTTCAGTGATGTAGAAAGCATGTCTGATGATGAAACAGGATTGGATAAACATTCTGATGACGATGCAATGTTGGATGAGCCTGATTTTGATAAAATGGACACGAGTGATTGTTTGAAATATTGGGCATTGAGCACCAAACAAACCCATTATTCAATGAATATGCTGTTAAAAATATTGAGGAAAAAAATGAACATGTGTCTACCAAAGGATGCTAGAACTTTCCTGAAAACAAATAGAAATGGACCAGAAATATCAAAAATTGGAGATGGTCTGTTTTGGTATCGCGGTGTTAAAGAGGGCCTCACCAAGCATTTGCGGTAAGATGCATATTGTTAAAACATTTTCCAATGATTCATCAGTTTTCTCTTTCAGTTTTGTTAAGGTGCCAAGCACTCTTTCGCTGAACATCTTTATAGATGGACTACCACTAAGTAAAAGCAGTCCAACGCAGTTCTGGCCTATATTGGCAAATATTTATGAAATGCCTCAACTATCGCCATTTACTATAGCAATTTATGCCGGAAGATCAAAGCCAAATGATCTGGATAAATATCTGAAGCAATTAGTGTCAGAATTAAATACCCTTATTGATGGAGGAACAATTATTAACCAGACAAAAATAGCAATTCGAGTGCGAGCCGTCATAGCAGATACTCCTGCTAGATCGTTTATCAAAGGTAGTGTAGCAAAATAATTTTAAACTATTCAATTGTTAAGTTACTAATTTTATCGTTTCGACAATTCAGGTGTAGCGAATTTTAATTCTGCCGATGGATGTCTCAAATGCACATGCGAAGCAGAATTTAATGAGGATGGTAGGTGCATGGTTTATAAAGGAGTTAACGCCCCTCCAAGAACTGATAAAGGTTTTAGAGGTGAAGAATATGGAAACCATCACAAATGTAGGTCACCATTCATTGATTTGAAAAAATTTGACATTGTTAAAGGCATACCAGTAGCAGATATTCTTCACTTAATACATTATGGTATGATGCGCCGTTTTGTTTTAGGATGGAGGGATGGAAAATTAGGATTGAAAACCAAGTGGTCAGCCCAACTTGCGGAAGAAATATCTTCTTTGCTAGTCAAAATTCGACTTCCAGTAGAAATACATAGGTCATTTCGAGGAGTTGATATGGCGCGTTTTTGGAAAGCAACGGAGTATGGAAGTTTCCTCAATTACGCCAGCATTGTAATTTTGAAAGATCGAATGTCTGAAATGTATTTCGAACATTTCAAACTGTTTTTTTTTGTGCAATTACATTGATGTCGTCAAAAGCATACATAAATAATTGGAAAATGGCAGGAGAAATGCTAAATAGATTTGTAATCGATTTCGAAGCTCTTTACGGGGAAAGATATTTAACAAGTAATATTCACAATTTGCAACATATATGCGAGGAGGTTTTGAAGTTTGGTCCGTTGTATTCCTTTTCTACATATCCGTTTGAAAATCATCTTCAGATATTAAAAGCTTTAATGAGGTCAGGTTACAATGAAATTCAACAAGTTTTCAAAAGGTTATCAGAGTTAGAGGAGTTTCATATACCAACTTCGTTTGCTTCGAAAAAAGTGTCTAAGCCAAGCATATTTGTGCAGAAGAATGGAAAGATAGTTTTAAAATTACTAGATTACATATTACGTAACGATGAATGCAACTCATGGTTTTTAACCAAAGAAAATTGTATTGCAAAATTTTCAAATGCAGCACAAGTTGGAAATTCGATTCAAGTATGCGGAAGAATGCTCAACAACAAGTCCGATTTTTTCAGATCACCATTTCCATCAAGTGTTTTAAATATTTACAAGGGATTCTCAAATGATTTATCGTTGAATGATATCCAGTTGAGTGTGAGTGACATAAAATGCAAGCTTGTTGCAGTAAATTTAGATCCACTTTCGGAAACAGTTTTTATTCCATTAATTCATTCTCTTAGCATTTCTTAACTTCAAAAACTCTCATTCTTTGAATATATCATAATTGATTCTTTAAGTTCTTTGAAAAATCACTGCCAGAAATAAACATAAGTTCGATTAAGTGTAAGAGTTGTTTAGTATGTTGCGTTAATCAGTATGGACGCAGTATGCAGTATAGAGGGAATTCAAGCAATATTAACGGTTTTTTTTTAATTTTTTTCAGTCTGCCTCTTATGGTTGGTAGGTTTACGCACTCCTTGAATATTCAATCGTTGTTTTGCTTGCTTCAATTTACGTTGAAAAAATTTTGATAGCATATTTTCGCTAACCTTATGAAATTTAGTGCTTCCAATAGTCTGAAACAAATTCATCAAATTTCTCAACAGTCTAATTTCAAACTTAGTGCAACCTTTCCCTATACCTGTCCAACTACATTCTACCAATAGTGTTTTTTCGAAAATTAAATCAAGGGCTTCCAGCATCCTATTTTCCGCATCCGTATCTATGATTTTAGATTTCAGCCAATCCAACACCTGTTGAAAATAATCTGTTTCTCCTAATCTTTCATCGCACTGCATTAGATCTTTCTTATTAGTTAGACGATTGAATTCAAATTCTAATATATTACTTCCGTTTACTTCCACAGCTTGGGCTGTTGTGTTAAGCAGCATTTCATTTTGGCGTTCTATTATGCTCATCTTTTTCAAAATTTTTTGTTGCCCTTTTTGAAGATCTTCATATGCTTCTTTCTGGAACTTTACTAATGCTTCGAAACATGGACAATGAGAACATTTCGAATTTTCTTCAGGAACATTTTCATTTTCTAGGTGATCGTTTAAGTATTCCTCATGAAAATTAGATGTGTCGAGATCGTAGTTTACAGTTTCCATAGCATCGTTTTCTAAAACGCGCTGTGCGAATATTTGCTCATAATTTCCAATTGTTATATGCTGTGTTGTGCCTTGTTCCATATAATCGGTTGATGATTCGTCAGACATTTCAGCTAAAATTTTCGTCCCAGTCTCGTAAGACGAAATGTTTGATCTTTTTACACAGCATTCTTGTCTTGTCCATCCACTTTCAGGAACACTGTTAGCATTTCGCACCAGTTTGGATGCCAATTTTCCGGGAATATTGGGCCATAACAAGTAATATTTTCCACTACTAGTTCCCTGCACCCATCCATCAGGCACAAGACATAATTCTCCATATCCCTTAGGGCCTAAGGTCTCCACAATGGAAAATCCCATTGTTATGATCCTTTAATAGTGAAAAATGAACAATTACTTTAAAACTAAATTATATGTCTTACTTTAAATATTACCTTACACAGGACACTAGGTTATCAGCTGACCAAGAGCAAATTTAAGCACAATACCTGCAGAATTGCAAAATACGCAGTGCTTGTGATATTCAGCCTCATACAATTGAAAAATAAAAAACTTGCTCCTCTGACTTATTGTTTTATTCTGTGAGAACAATGCATGCAATGTACCAAATTTTCCACGAATTCTTTATACTCGAACGATTCAGTTCGAGGGCAAAAAAGGAAGCTCGAGGAGGTTGTGGGTATGAGAAGCAGGCAATAAAGTAATGGAGCAGGATAGGCATATATTCCATCCTTTTCGTAGTTTCGTTAAATTTGATCATTTTCGTTAAAAAATGCCGACGCCATTTTGAATTTTAACGAAAAAATGAACGAAAATCGACGAAGAAAAGATGACGTTACGCAGTAATTTAAGCCCTGGAATTACTGCTGTATGGAAAGCTAAAAGTAATACTTTTAGGCATACTTTTAACGGTTTATTAACAGGATTGTGCTACTTGGGTAACGATCACTTGGTGAGCCGTAATAATGAACGGAAAAAAATAATGGTTGTCGTGCTGGTGCGAATTAATCTCTGAGCGTATCTCTGAACGTCACGAATTAATCTCTGAGGGCAGAGTCAATAGCACTGAACAGCAGTCGCTGATGAAACAGAAATCACGTACACATAAAATCAGGAAACCAAGCAAGAACAAATTCTCGAGGGATGCAGGAACAAAACACTTCAACGTAGCAGAACTTCCGATAGGAACAGCTGAACAAAACTCAAACATTTTGTATAGGCCCGACATTATTATAGATTTCAAATTGTTTTTTCCCTAGGAGCAAAAACATTCATACGATATTTAATTGTTTTTATGCGAGCGGGCGAATCATATTTTTCAGGAATAAAGCGCTCACTAATGCGGCAACTCACTAATTCCTCTTCTTGCCTATATCTAATTTACACTATACCGACGAGTGATACAGAACCCTATGTACGTGACGGTGGTGTGTCAAATATCATAATTCTCTTCGCAGACCGCAACGTGAAGCAGCTTACGGATGGCCTGATTGTTGCCGTTCTGCAGGAAGATATCATGGCAAGAATTACTTTCTCGACGACAGCGGTGTGCAGCTCATTTGTTTTTATGTGAACCTGTAAAAGTACAGATCATTCTTTTATATTTTTATTAAATTGTTAGGAATCAGAAATCATCAGGTTAGGAATTAAATTGTTCTTAGCATTCTCAAAATTGGTTTTTACAAATATAAACACTGCCTTTGTACCCAAGTAGCACAATCCCGTTAAGAAACCGTTAAAAGTTTGCCTAAAAGTATTACTTTTAGCTTTCCATACAGCAGTAATTTTAGGGCTTACAACACTGCGTAACGCTTTCCTGGCTTCGTCAATGCTTCGTTAAAAATTAAAATTTTGCCGGTATTTTTAACGAAAAATATCAAACTCAACGAACAAATCGACAGAGATGGCTGTATTGCTCTTTCTCATTCTATATGCATTTTCTAGATCTTCGTTAAGTTACAACAGAAGGTGTTAATATTTCTTGGAATAAATGCATAAATTCACCACAAATACTTTTATTCGACATTTCATCGTTTTGTCACTGCATATTGTCACTTTATCACATAAGTTTCTTTCATTCCATGGGTTTCTTCCATTATATTAGCATGGAGGTCAGCTGCAGCCGTGGACGAAAAACTTGATGTCCAAACGCTATCCAAATCCAATATGCTGCGGAATATAAAACTTATGTAGCTCGTGTGAAGATAATGGTAATATCGATACACTGACCTGTTATAAAATCATGATGACACACAAATTAAACATTAGTTGATAGAAATTGTCGCAGACGCTTGGTTTTGTTGCCATCTACACAAAAGCTACACACACGAAGCTTGACGAACTTTTTGACATAAGAAATGGAGGCGCCATGTACGTGACCATGTACAGTATGTCTCAAAAATTATCGTCATCAAGAGCATGTTATTTTTCCCAAGAAAATATAAATTTTTATGAAATTTTTTCTCATTTGCAAATATTGCATACACTTTATCAAACTCTTCACATATATTATTTGAACATATGAAATTTTATTTTTTTATTTTTAAATTATTTTTTTATTATCACCGCAGATTCAAATAGAGGAATAAAAGAAAACACATAGTTTTCAAACAGTTAATAAATAAAATGGTTTGGTGTAAAAAAAAACGCATTATTACATACATAAGAATGAAAAATGATTTTCCGAATATTGAATAAATTGGAAATGGTGTAGATAAAATTTGAAAAACACTGTGTGTTATATTAACCCGAATCGATAAAAACGAGTGTAACGGAATACGTCGTTATGATGTAACGCTGTCCAATGTCATATTCTCTTAAGAAACTCTATTTGATTTTAAAAGCTTTAAAAAACTGTTAATAATCAAATAGAGTTTCTTAAGGCTACTTGGGTATAGACATGTGGGCTTCCAAACGTTGGTTATCTTAGTTCCTTTTTCCTCTTACTTGTTAACACAGGCTGATTACGAGGCCTTATATGTTAATAGAACATGGCTGGATGATTTCTCCTCTAACAAAACGTTATTGAGCTGTACTTGTTTATGCTGCGCAAAATGACTTAACTGAATTCGCCTTAGATCGTATTTTAACGTTTTCTTTGAAAGCATCATAGCGATTATGGAATGCTTTACATCGGCAACTTTCAGTTTTGGATTGGCCGATTTCATTGAGTCTAATTGTAAAACTTTGAAAACACGAAACAAATTCTATGAGAATTTAGTGTAAGCAGTAAATTGTGACGAAATGTTTGAAAATCATAAAACTCATTAGAAAGTAAGTAATTTAAAATATGATGAGTCCAATTGAGCGGACTGACAAATACACAAACGTACGACACAAAACTATACAAGCATTACAATATCAATTTGACAAGAAAGGAAAAAACGACTCGCTGTGTGATGACAGGATGAGACCAAGGATTGAATAGAACGAGTTATTGTAATGTATAACAAGATGTATTTATGTAGAAGGTGAATTTTATTCGCATTTGCCGACAGTGTGGCCAGATTTTTTATGGTGGTTTTCGGTAGGAACATCAAAACTTTATCGGCAGTTTCGGTAAGAGTTTCAATTTGTATCGGTAGTTTTAGGTATGTTTTGAAGTGTTAAGTGGCGGGGGGGGGGGGTCTAATCTGCAACAGAAAACACATCCTTTTTTATTCATAGAAGATGCATCAGATCTGGTTCATGGCGGGCACACCAATGCACATTGGGCTAACGCCTGTATAAAAATCGAAAAACTAACTGTATCGCAAGTTAACAACATACACATTTTCTTAAAATAGATACTTAAGTGGCGGGGGGGGGTCTAATCTGCAACAGAAAACACATCCTTTTTTATTCACAGAAGATGCATCAGATCTGGTTCATGGCGGGCACACCAATGCACATTGGGCTAACGCCTGTATGAAAATCGAAAAACTAACTGTATCGCAAGTTAACAACATACACATTTTCTTAAAATAGATACTTAAACTTAGTCTAAACCAATATATTTCACGCTTTCATCTTAAACTTACTGAGATATAGGCCATCAAAGTACAAACTTTATGATTTTTGGTCCAAATTTTAGCTATTTTTCGACTGAACATAAACCATCAAATTTTACTGGATAATGGTCAGATTATGACCATCAATGTTTGGAAAGGTTTTTTGTCGTTATTTTATTTCATGTCTGACTATTACGCTAAAACATATTTTCAAACCTCACAAATGATCGAAAACCAAACATCACTACCGATTTTTTGTTATATGTTCATTTTGGAGAGTGATTTTTTTATGATTCGACTCGATTTCACTCGTGAGTCGTATGTCATAAGAAAGATTGATGTTTTTCCAACTTGTTTTCGTTGAAATTAGCTGCGACCATCCGCTACCCCGAAAATTGTTAAACTTTTTCTTGAAAGCGCGAGCGATTTTCAATTCCGAACAAGTTAGAATAAATTAAATAAGCATACAATCTTTATTTACACCACTTTTTTATTGTTTTACTGTTCTGGTTCTCTTAATCACAAAACCTGCCGAACGATTGGCTGACAGCAAATCTGACGAAAAAAGCACAGTTTATTTGATATATACGCATACGTTTGAAAAATACGCAATGAAATGGTGTGAAACTTCGTATGTGAATAACAAATAAGTACACTTTAACTACAAAATTGTGCTTTGTGAAAAAATTTACCACATTTGTGCCAAATTTAACGTGTTTAGCTACCCTGCCGAAAATAGGTACACTGTCGAAAACTGGTACAGTTACCCTATCTCCGAGTCCGCGTATAAGAGATACTGTGTATCTCGGGGACTACCTGTATAGCATAATGTACAGTCCGAACTCACTGGTTGAACTTCGATTCCCTGCTAACTATTGAATACAGGCATGCCTCGAGTTACGACGATTCGCAGATACGACGATTTAGATTTTGACAGTTAAAAGTTGTCATTGACAAGAAATTAATGCATTTTTTGAATTTCTGGGCTGATAACCGTTGTACACTGTAGAGTTGCGTACAAGCAGTGTTGTATACAAGAGAGAGAACAAACATAGAATGAGGGGAAGTGTGAGAACGTTGACTAAAAGAGAGGGAATTGTGGTAGAGAACATTGGTCACTGTTGGAAGTTATATAAAGAGAACGTTGGTGAGAATCGAGGAGATGGTTAATAAACGGTGACGAGGAAACATCAACGATACCGTGTGTATTATTTAAAAGAGGAGGATCCTACATACACAGATTTCCAATCATACCACAACTACCCTATCTTGAATATCTTTATTGTGTACGGCTTTTAAAATATAATTATTATATTATCGAACATTATTTAAATAAAATACACGATATCATAGATTCCAACTCTTCAACTTCGGTTATAAACTTTATTTTCATAGATATTCGACATACGACTTTTTCGACTTACACCTTGCTTTCGGACATTTTTTCGGTCCCAAATAAAGTCGTATCTCGGGAAACACCTGTACAGGCGGTCCCCAAGATACTCGGTTAATGGGAACCGAAAACGGCCGCAAAATACCGCGTATCTCGAATTTCCGCGTAAGTCGATATCTCGTAATTTTCATCCAAAATATCACCCCAAATAGCCAGCTCGTACTTTATAGCTGATTTAGGGCTGTTTAACGAAAAATCGTTCCGATGTCGTACTTTGTGGCTGATTAAGAGATAGACGGTACTTTGCGGAACTATGGAGCTTTTTAACAGGCACATGGTACTCTTTGGAACTTTGCGGCTGATTAGCACTATGTGTAGGGTTCATGATAGAACTTTTAAGGCTTGTTAAGAGTGTGTATCGAACTTGGTGGAACTTTATAGCTTTTTAATGCATGGCATCGGTACAAGGTGGATCTTGTCAAAGTGTCAAAGAGAGACGCCGTCAATCATCTCATTGCTGCTGTACAAGTTAGATAAGTTAATTAAAGAAGGAATATTGAGTGAAGTGATTGTGAATTATCAGTAAATTGTGTAAAATTTTGTGTAATTCATCAATACAAAAGTTTTAAAAATATACATATGTGTTTTAAACGAAACAACTCTTGTTGTTTATTTCATCGATGACGCTTGCTTGAAAATAAAACACACAGAAAAATAATCCCTGGAATCGTGGCATAAGGAAGCTGCTTAGGCGCTGTTTTAAAGACCCACATAGAACTTTGATGCTGTTTATCTACTGCAAAAGGCGAATTAGAGCAGCGATATTTAGCGTGCCAAAATGAGCTGCTTAAGCAATTCTGGCTATTTGGGTAGCTACCCTGCCGAAAATAGGTACCCTGTCGAAAACTGGTACAGCTACCCTATCTCCGAGTCCGCGTATAAGAGATACTGTTTATCTCGGGGACTACCTGTATAGCATAATGTACAGTCCGAACTCACTGGTTGAACTTCGATTCCCTGCTAACTATTGAATACAGGCATGCCTCGAGTTACGACGATTCGCAGATACGACGATTTAGATTTTGACAGTTAAAAGTTGTCATTGACAAGAAATTAATGCATTTTTTTGAATTTCTGGGCTGATAACCGTTGTACACTGTAGAGTTGCGTACAAGCAGTGTTGTATACAAGAGAGAGAACAAACATAGAATGAGGGGAAGTGTGAGAACGTTGACTAAAAGAGAGGGAATTGTGGGAGAGAACATTGGTCACTGTTGGAAGTTATATAAAGAGAACGTTGGTGAGAATCGAGGAAATGGTTAATAAACGGTGACGAGGAAACATCAACGATACCGTGTGTATTATTTAAAAGAGGAGGATTCTACATACACAGATTTCCAATCATACCACAACTACCCTATCTTGAATATCTTTATTGTGTACGGCTTTTAAAATATATTATTATATTATCGAACATTATTTAAATAAAATACACGATATCATAGATTCCAACTCTTCAACTTCGGTTATAAACTTTATTTTCATAGATATTCGACATACGACTTTTTCGACTTACACCTTGCTTTCGGACATTTTTTTCGGTCCCAAATAAAGTCGTATCTCGGGAAACACCTGTACAGGCGGTCCCCAAGATACTCGGTAAATGGGAACCGAAACGGCCGCAAAATACCGCGTATCTCGAATTTCCGCGTAAGTCGATATCTCGTAATTTTCATCCAAAATATCACTAATCTTCGTGTAATTTTGTAAGTAGGGGTTGGTTTAGCCTTCAAATTAATTATTTGATATGTTTCTACTAGATTGGACAGTTTTAAACCTTTTAAAATGGTATTTTACATTCGATCAATACGGAAATTATTTGGTATTTCACAATGGATGTGTCAAATCAGTACAATTTGCTCATCGAACTATCAAATTGGAAAACCTCGAAACTCTGAATCCGCGTATAAGAGGTACCGTGTATCTCGGGGACCGCCTGTATGTGTTTTTTTATTTGGCACGTTTTTCCAAACAAAAAATATCTGAAATTTTTCTCGGCATGCCATGAGATTTTTGTGAATTTTTCAAAAACCGGATTTCTCATACAAACGCATGCTTTTCAATTGAACTGTCAGCCAACTATTGAGCGTTCAACTAAAAAGCGTTCTACTATTGAATTCTGACTGTATATAAAAAATCAGCCGCACCCGCACCGCGAACTCGTTCGCTCCTGGGATCGTTCGCATCGACGCTCATTTTTACTCAATTCATAGCCCTCTAGATCAAAAATAAGAAAATCGAATAGATTTTGTACGGTCCAACCTAGTGGTACAACCCTGTCCACTCATGAGAGACGAATATTTTTCGACGAACGAGTTCGCCGGTACGGCTGAATGTCATAATGTTCTGCACAAATCGAATCAAATAAATGCTTATGTGTATAAAAGTGATTGAATAAAAATACCGAGTAAGAAAATGTAGTTTGGTAGAAAATCGCGAAATTCGACTTACGCGGATTCCTCGGGAACGCACAAATCGCGTACTCGGGAACAGACTGTATACAGTACTTTTGCTTCAACCCATGAACAGTTTACTGACTAGCAAAATGACCATTATTATCAATGTAGTTATAGGGACTAGGTAAGCTTATAGGTTTGGTGGGAAGGCCATGTTGAATGGACGAATGACAGGAAAGGATTCGATTGTGCTACGTCCCAAGCGGGTGAAAATGTCACTTTTCGGCTGTGTTTTCGATTGATTTTTTGTGCACGATTTGACAAATGAAACAGTGTACGAGATTCAGACTGTTTTCGGCACATAATCACAACCGCGTGCAATGGCATATTTGCTATATTCATTGCACGTCTAGCATTAGACATTTTAAGATTAAATAGTTTTACATTATTGGTGTGTATGAATGATAAACAAAAAAGAAATACACATAACCTGCTTCAACGCTTGGATTGGAGATCGAAATGGTTGGAATGGAAGAACCACACATACTGTCATATATTGCTTATCAAATTATGAGAGTGTATGATTTATCGTCCGAAAATTTCCACTTAAGGTATCTTTTCACCCACTCTACGACACATCAACATCAACAGCCATTGGGGCTTACACGCATACATCAACAAATGATCGAATCCACTCCTGTCATTTTGTTTTCATTTTTCTACAGCACGGCAGTCAAATTGTTCGGGATAAGCCCACCTGTATAATGAACCCACTTTGATTACTATGCTTAATACCAAATCATTTCCCTTTCCATCACTTTAGGTATAACTAACAAATCAATACCGTCAACTGTTTTAAAAACAAATCCGCTTTTTAGTTTATAAGATTCGTAAGGCCGAAAACACACGGACCGGAATTTCGCGGCCGTTGAATTCCGCCTGCTATCAAATTCATATACAAAGTGTCAACGGCAACTTTCCCGAACTGTCATATCCATACATTTTTCAGCAAGCGGAATTCCGCGGCCGCGAAATTCCGGTCCGTGTATTTTCGGCCTAAGGTTTGCTAACAAGTATCTTTCGTACAGCTTTCATGGTTTCATCATTATTTTGCGCTACATCTATATTCGCTGTTACATCATCGTTCACAGCAAGCACAGGATAACGACTCAAACAATCTACATCTTTCAACCTGGTTCCTGGCCGATGTTCTGTAAATGCAAAAACCACGATTGTGTGCCTCCATGACACAAGGCATGTTTGATAAATTCCGGATGAAAGGCAGAATTTTTCTTCTTCTTCTTCTTCTTCTTTTGGCACAACAACCGTTGTCGGTCAAGGCCTTCCTGAACCACTTGTGGGCTTGGCTTTCAGTGACTTACTGATTACACATAACAGGGTAGTCAGTGCTACATATGAGAGCACGGTCTGTTCGGGGCTTGAACCCATGACGGGCATGTTGTAAAGTCGTACGAGTGTCGACTTACCACCAGACCAGCGAATTGCAGAATTGCATTCTGAAAAAGATAAATTGCCAATACAAACAACTTGATCCACATTTCACAGTCCATTGTGAGAGAGCGTAACGATCACTTGGTGAGCCGTAATAATGAACGGAAAAAAATAATGGTTGTCGTGCTGGTGCGAATTAATCTCTGAGCGTATCTCTGAACGTCACGAATTAATCTCTGAGGGCAGAGTCAATAGCACTGAACAGCAGTCGCTGATGAAACAGAAATCACGTACACATAAAATCAGGAAACCAAGCAAGAACAAATTCTCGAGGGATGCAGGAACAAAACACTTCAACGTAGCAGAACTTCCGATAGGAACAGCTGAACAAAACTCAAACATTTTGTATAGGCCCGACATTATTATAGATTTCAAATTGTTTTTTCCCTAGGAGCAAAAACATTCATACGATATTTTAATTGTTTTTATGCGAGCGGGCGAATCATATTTTTCAGGAATAAAGCGCTCACTAATGCGGCAACTCACTAATTCCTCTTCTTGCCTATATCTAATTTACACTATACCGACGAGTGATACAGAACCCTATGTACGTGACGGTGGTGTGTCAAATATCATAATTCTCTTCGCAGACCGCAACGTGAAGCAGCTTACGGATGGCCTGATTGTTGCCGTTCTGCAGGAAGATATCATGGCAAGAATTACTTTCTCGACGACAGCGGTGTGCAGCTCATTTGTTTTTATGTGAACCTGTAAAAGTACAGATCATTCTTTTATATTTTATTAAATTGTTAGGAATCAGAAATCATCAGGTTAGGAATTAAATTGTTCTTAGCATTCTCAAAATTGGTTTTTACAAATATAAACACTGCCTTTGTATAGACATGTGGGCTTCCAAACGTTGGTTATCTTAGTTCCTTTTTCCTCTTACTTGTTAACACAGGCTGATTACGAGGCCTTATATGTTAATAGAACATGGCTGGATGATTTCTCCTCTAACAAAACGTTATTGAGCTGTACTTGTTTATGCTGCGCAAAATGACTGAACTGAATTCGCCTTAGATCGTATTTTAACGTTTTCTTTGAAAGCATCATAGCGATTATGGAATGCTTTACATCGGCAACTTTCAGTTTTGGATTGGCCGATTTCATTGAGTCTAATTGTAAAACTTTGAAAACACGAAACAAATTCTATGAGAATTTAGTGTAAGCAGTAAATTGTGACGAAATGTTTGAAAATCATAAAACTCATTAGAAAGTAAGTAATTTAAAATATGATGAGTCCAATTGAGCGGACTGACAAATACACAAACGTACGACACAAACTATACAAGCATTACAATATCAATTTGACAAGAAAGGAAAAAACGACTCGCTGTGTGATGACAGGATGAGACCAAGGATTGAATAGAACGAGTTATTGTAATGTATAACAAGATGTATTTATGTAGAAGGTGAATTTTATTCGCATTTGCCGACAGTGTGGCCAGATTTTTTATGGTGGTTTTCGGTAGGAACATCAAAACTTTATCGGCAGTTTTCGGTAAGAGTTTCAATTTGTATCGGTAGTTTTAGGTATGTTTTGAAGTGTTAAGTGGCGGGGGGGGGGTCTAATCTGCAACAGAAAACACATCCTTTTTTATTCATAGAAGATGCATCAGATCTGGTTCATGGCGGGCACACCAATGCACATTGGGCTAACGCCTGTATAAAAATCGAAAAACTAACTGTATCGCAAGTTAACAACATACACATTTTCTTAAAATAGATACTTAAGTGGCGGGGGGGGGTCTAATCTGCAACAGAAAACACATCCTTTTTTATTCACAGAAGATGCATCAGATCTGGTTCATGGCGGGCACACCAATGCACATTGGGCTAACGCCTGTATGAAAATCGAAAAAACTAACTGTATCGCAAGTTAACAACATACACATTTTCTTAAAATAGATACTTAAACTTAGTCTAAACCAATATATTTCACGCTTTCATCTTAAACTTACTGAGATATAGGCCATCAAAGTACAAACTTTATGATTTTTGGTCCAAATTTTAGCTATTTTTCGACTGAACATAAACCATCAAATTTTACTGGATAATGGTCAGATTATGACCATCAATGTTTGGAAAGGTTTTTTGTCGTTATTTTATTTCATGTCTGACTATTACGCTAAAACATATTTTCAAACCTCACAAATGATCGAAAACCAAACATCACTACCGATTTTTTGTTATATGTTCATTTTGGAGAGTGATTTTTTTATGATTCGACTCGATTTCACTCGTGAGTCGTATGTCATAAGAAAGATTGATGTTTTTCCAACTTGTTTTCGTTGAAATTAGCTGCGACCATCCGCTACCCCGAAAATTGTTAAACTTTTTCTTGAAAGCGCGAGCGATTTTCAATTCCGAACAAGTTAGAATAAATTAAATAAGCATACAATCTTTATTACACCACTTTTTTATTGTTTTACTGTTCTGGTTCTCTTAATCACAAAACCTGCCGAACGATTGGCTGACAGCAAATCTGACGAAAAAAGCACAGTTTTTTGATATATACGCATACGTTTGAAAAATACGCAATGAAATGGTGTGAAACTTCGTATGTGAATAACAAATAAGTACACTTTAACTACAAAATTGTGCTTTGTGAAAAAATTTACCACATTTGTGCCAAATTTAACGTGTTTAGCTACCCTGCCGAAAATAGGTACACTGTCGAAAACTGGTACAGTTACCCTATCTCCGAGTCCGCGTATAAGAGATACTGTGTATCTCGGGGACTACCTGTATAGCATAATGTACAGTCCGAACTCACTGGTTGAACTTCGATTC
The DNA here is from genome assembly GCF_017562075.2 of Anopheles merus. Taxonomy (NCBI): domain Eukaryota; kingdom Metazoa; phylum Arthropoda; class Insecta; order Diptera; family Culicidae; genus Anopheles; species Anopheles merus. The sequence continues at coordinate 17,572 of NW_024428103.1, read as the reverse complement.
CCTGCTAACTATTGAATACAGGCATGCCTCGAGTTACGACGATTCGCAGATACGACGATTTAGATTTTGACAGTTAAAAGTTGTCATTGACAAGAAATTAATGCATTTTTTTGAATTTCTGGGCTGATAACCGTTGTACACTGTAGAGTTGCGTACAAGCAGTGTTGTATACAAGAGAGAGAACAAACATAGAATGAGGGGAAGTGTGAGAACGTTGACTAAAAGAGAGGGAATTGTGGTAGAGAACATTGGTCACTGTTGGAAGTTATATAAAGAGAACGTTGGTGAGAATCGAGGAGATGGTTAATAAACGGTGACGAGGAAACATCAACGATACCGTGTGTATTATTTAAAAGAGGAGGATCCTACATACACAGATTTCCAATCATACCACAACTACCCTATCTTGAATATCTTTATTGTGTACGGCTTTTAAAATATAATTATTATATTATCGAACATTATTTTAAATAAAATACACGATATCATAGATTCCAACTCTTCAACTTCGGTTATAAACTTTATTTTCATAGATATTCGACATACGACTTTTTCGACTTACACCTTGCTTTCGGACATTTTTTCGGTCCCAAATAAAGTCGTATCTCGGGAAACACCTGTACAGGCGGTCCCCAAGATACTCGGTTAATGGGAACCGAAAACGGCCGCAAAATACCGCGTATCTCGAATTTCCGCGTAAGTCGATATCTCGTAATTTTCATCCAAAATATCACCCCAAATAGCCAGCTCGTACTTTATAGCTGATTTAGGGCTGTTTAACGAAAAATCGTTCCGATGTCGTACTTTGTGGCTGATTAAGAGATAGACGGTACTTTGCGGAACTATGGAGCTTTTTAACAGGCACATGGTACTCTTTGGAACTTTGCGGCTGATTAGCACTATGTGTAGGGTTCATGATAGAACTTTAAGGCTTGTTAAGAGTGTGTATCGAACTTGGTGGAACTTTATAGCTTTTTAATGCATGGCATCGGTACAAGGTGGATCTTGTCAAAGTGTCAAAGAGAGACGCCGTCAATCATCTCATTGCTGCTGTACAAGTTAGATAAGTTAATTAAAGAAGGAATATTGAGTGAAGTGATTGTGAATTATCAGTAAATTGTGTAAAATTTTGTGTAATTCATCAATACAAAAGTTTTAAAAATATACATATGTGTTTAAACGAAACAACTCTTGTTGTTTATTTCATCGATGACGCTTGCTTGAAAATAAAACACACAGAAAAATAATCCCTGGAATCGTGGCATAAGGAAGCTGCTTAGGCGCTGTTTTAAAGACCCACATAGAACTTTGATGCTGTTTATCTACTGCAAAAGGCGAATTAGAGCAGCGATATTTAGCGTGCCAAAATGAGCTGCTTAAGCAATTCTGGCTATTTGGGTAGCTACCCTGCCGAAAATAGGTACCCTGTCGAAAACTGGTACAGCTACCCTATCTCCGAGTCCGCGTATAAGAGATACTGTTTATCTCGGGGACTACCTGTATAGCATAATGTACAGTCCGAACTCACTGGTTGAACTTCGATTCCCTGCTAACTATTGAATACAGGCATGCCTCGAGTTACGACGATTCGCAGATACGACGATTTAGATTTTGACAGTTAAAAGTTGTCATTGACAAGAAATTAATGCATTTTTTTGAATTTCTGGGCTGATAACCGTTGTACACTGTAGAGTTGCGTACAAGCAGTGTTGTATACAAGAGAGAGAACAAACATAGAATGAGGGGAAGTGTGAGAACGTTGACTAAAAGAGAGGGAATTGTGGGAGAGAACATTGGTCACTGTTGGAAGTTATATAAAGAGAACGTTGGTGAGAATCGAGGAAATGGTTAATAAACGGTGACGAGGAAACATCAACGATACCGTGTGTATTATTTAAAAGAGGAGGATTCTACATACACAGATTTCCAATCATACCACAACTACCCTATCTTGAATATCTTTATTGTGTACGGCTTTTAAAATATAATTATTATATTATCGAACATTATTTTAAATAAAATACACGATATCATAGATTCCAACTCTTCAACTTCGGTTATAAACTTTATTTTCATAGATATTCGACATACGACTTTTTCGACTTACACCTTGCTTTCGGACATTTTTTCGGTCCCAAATAAAGTCGTATCTCGGGAAACACCTGTACAGGCGGTCCCCAAGATACTCGGTAAATGGGAACCGAAAACGGCCGCAAAATACCGCGTATCTCGAATTTCCGCGTAAGTCGATATCTCGTAATTTTCATCCAAAATATCACTAATCTTCGTGTAATTTTGTAAGTAGGGGTTGGTTTTAGCCTTCAAATTAATTATTTGATATGTTTCTACTAGATTGGACAGTTTTAAACCTTTTAAAATGGTATTTTACATTCGATCAATACGGAAATTATTTGGTATTTCACAATGGATGTGTCAAATCAGTACAATTTGCTCATCGAACTATCAAATTTGGAAAACCTCGAAACTCTGAATCCGCGTATAAGAGGTACCGTGTATCTCGGGGACCGCCTGTATGTGTTTTTTTATTTGGCACGTTTTTCCAAACAAAAAATATCTGAAATTTTTCTCGGCATGCCATGAGATTTTTGTGAATTTTTCAAAAACCGGATTTCTCATACAAACGCATGCTTTTCAATTGAACTGTCAGCCAACTATTGAGCGTTCAACTAAAAAGCGTTCTACTATTGAATTCTGACTGTATATAAAAAATCAGCCGCACCCGCACCGCGAACTCGTTCGCTCCTGGGATCGTTCGCATCGACGCTCATTTTTACTCAATTCATAGCCCTCTAGATCAAAAATAAGAAAATCGAATAGATTTTGTACGGTCCAACCTAGTGGTACAACCCTGTCCACTCATGAGAGACGAATATTTTTCGACGAACGAGTTCGCCGGTACGGCTGAATGTCATAATGTTCTGCACAAATCGAATCAAATAAATGCTTATGTGTATAAAAGTGATTGAATAAAAATACCGAGTAAGAAAATGTAGTTTGGTAGAAAATCGCGAAATTCGACTTACGCGGATTCCTCGGGAACGCACAAATCGCGTAACTCGGGAACAGACTGTATACAGTACTTTTGCTTCAACCCATGAACAGTTTACTGACTAGCAAAATGACCATTATTATCAATGTAGTTATAGGGACTAGGTAAGCTTATAGGTTTGGTGGGAAGGCCATGTTGAATGGACGAATGACAGGAAAGGATTCGATTGTGCTACGTCCCAAGCGGGTGAAAATGTCACTTTTCGGCTGTGTTTTCGATTGATTTTTTGTGCACGATTTGACAAATGAAACAGTGTACGAGATTCAGACTGTTTTCGGCACATAATCACAACCGCGTGCAATGGCATATTTGCTATATTCATTGCACGTCTAGCATTAGACATTTTAAGATTAAATAGTTTTACATTATTGGTGTGTATATGAATGATAAACACAAAAAGAAATACACATAACCTGCTTCAACGCTTGGATTGGAGATCGAAATGGTTGGAATGGAAGAACCACACATACTGTCATATATTGCTTATCAAATTATGAGAGTGTATGATTTATCGTCCGAAAATTTCCACTTAAGGTATCTTTTCACCCACTCTACGACACATCAACATCAACAGCCATTGGGGCTTACACGCATACATCAACAAATGATCGAATCCACTCCTGTCATTTTGTTTTCATTTTTCTACAGCACGGCAGTCAAATTGTTCGGGATAAGCCCACCTGTATAATGAACCCACTTTGATTACTATGCTTAATACCAAATCATTTCCCTTTCCATCACTTTAGGTATAACTAACAAATCAATACCGTCAACTGTTTTAAAAACAAATCCGCTTTTTAGTTTATAAGATTCGTAAGGCCGAAAACACACGGACCGGAATTTCGCGGCCGTTGAATTCCGCCTGCTATCAAATTCATATACAAAGTGTCAACGGCAACTTTCCCGAACTGTCATATCCATACATTTTTCAGCAAGCGGAATTCCGCGGCCGCGAAATTCCGGTCCGTGTATTTTCGGCCTAAGGTTTGCTAACAAGTATCTTTCGTACAGCTTTCATGGTTTCATCATTATTTTGCGCTACATCTATATTCGCTGTTACATCATCGTTCACAGCAAGCACAGGATAACGACTCAAACAATCTACATCTTTCAACCTGGTTCCTGGCCGATGTTCTGTAAATGCAAAAACCACGATTGTGTGCCTCCATGACACAAGGCATGTTTGATAAATTCCGGATGAAAGGCAGAATTTTTCTTCTTCTTCTTCTTCTTCTTCTTTTGGCACAACAACCGTTGTCGGTCAAGGCCTTCCTGAACCACTTGTGGGCTTGGCTTTCAGTGACTTACTGATTACACATAACAGGGTAGTCAGTGCTACATATGAGAGCACGGTCTGTTCGGGGCTTGAACCCATGACGGGCATGTTGTAAAGTCGTACGAGTGTCGACTTACCACCAGACCAGCGAATTGCAGAATTGCATTCTGAAAAAGATAAATTGCCAATACAAACAACTTGATCCACATTTCACAGTCCATTGTGAGAGAGCGTAACGATCACTTGGTGAGCCGTAATAATGAACGGAAAAAAATAATGGTTGTCGTGCTGGTGCGAATTAATCTCTGAGCGTATCTCTGAACGTCACGAATTAATCTCTGAGGGCAGAGTCAATAGCACTGAACAGCAGTCGCTGATGAAACAGAAATCACGTACACATAAAATCAGGAAACCAAGCAAGAACAAATTCTCGAGGGATGCAGGAACAAAACACTTCAACGTAGCAGAACTTCCGATAGGAACAGCTGAACAAAACTCAAACATTTTGTATAGGCCCGACATTATTATAGATTTCAAATTGTTTTTTCCCTAGGAGCAAAAACATTCATACGATATTTTAATTGTTTTTATGCGAGCGGGCGAATCATATTTTTCAGGAATAAAGCGCTCACTAATGCGGCAACTCACTAATTCCTCTTCTTGCCTATATCTAATTTACACTATACCGACGAGTGATACAGAACCCTATGTACGTGACGGTGGTGTGTCAAATATCATAATTCTCTTCGCAGACCGCAACGTGAAGCAGCTTACGGATGGCCTGATTGTTGCCGTTCTGCAGGAAGATATCATGGCAAGAATTACTTTCTCGACGACAGCGGTGTGCAGCTCATTTGTTTTTATGTGAACCTGTAAAAGTACAGATCATTCTTTTATATTTTTATTAAATTGTTAGGAATCAGAAATCATCAGGTTAGGAATTAAATTGTTCTTAGCATTCTCAAAATTGGTTTTTACAAATATAAACACTGCCTTTGTATAGACATGTGGGCTTCCAAACGTTGGTTATCTTAGTTCCTTTTTCCTCTTACTTGTTAACACAGGCTGATTACGAGGCCTTATATGTTAATAGAACATGGCTGGATGATTTCTCCTCTAACAAAACGTTATTGAGCTGTACTTCTTTATGCTGCGCAAAATGACTGAACTGAATTCGCCTTAGATCGTATTTTAACGTTTTCTTTGAAAGCATCATAGCGATTATGGAATGCTTTACATCGGCAACTTTCAGTTTTGGATTGGCCGATTTCATTGAGTCTAATTGTAAAACTTTGAAAACACGAAACAAATTCTATGAGAATTTAGTGTAAGCAGTAAATTGTGACGAAATGTTTGAAAATCATAAAACTCATTAGAAAGTAAGTAATTTAAAATATGATGAGTCCAATTGAGCGGACTGACAAATACACAAACGTACGACACAAACTATACAAGCATTACAATATCAATTTGACAAGAAAGGAAAAAACGACTCGCTGTGTGATGACAGGATGAGACCAAGGATTGAATAGAACGAGTTATTGTAATGTATAACAAGATGTATTTATGTAGAAGGTGAATTTTATTCGCATTTGCCGACAGTGTGGCCAGATTTTTTATGGTGGTTTTCGGTAGGAACATCAAAACTTTATCGGCAGTTTTCGGTAAGAGTTTCAATTTGTATCGGTAGTTTTAGGTATGTTTTGAAGTGTTAAGTGGCGGGGGGGGGTCTAATCTGCAACAGAAAACACATCCTTTTTTATTCATAGAAGATGCATCAGATCTGGTTCATGGCGGGCACACCAATGCACATTGGGCTAACGCCTGTATGAAAATCGAAAAACTAACTGTATCGCAAGTTAACAACATACACATTTTCTTAAAATAGATACTTAAGTGGCGGGGGGGGGGGTCTAATCTGCAACAGAAAACACATCCTTTTTTATTCATAGAAGATGCATCAGATCTGGTTCATGGCGGGCACACCAATGCACATTGGGCTAACGCCTGTATGAAAATCGAAAAACTAACTGTATCGCAAGTTAACAACATACACATTTTCTTAAAATAGATACTTAAACTTAGTCTAAACCAATATATTTCACGCTTTCATCTTAAACTTACTGAGATATAGGCCATCAAAGTACAAACACCGACAAACCGACGTGACACTGGTGTTACAAAAGTGTCCCACACGAAAGTACTGTCATTTACCAGTGAGGCGAACACTTCTGTCAAAGTAAGCTCTGTTCACTGCTGCTTCGATGTAAACAATTTTTCTAAATACAAATTACGAAGGAAGTGTGATGCAAGATTTTGTAAGAATTATTGGAAAAAACACCCAGGAAAATCATTTTATAAGTTTCTAAATCAATGCAAAAGATGTGAGAAGTACATAAAACAATACGCAATGGAATTTGCAAAGAAAAACAAAAAGGGGGTTTAGCAGTTTCTTCTCTGTGTCAGTGTAGTAAGCGAATCATTATAGAGATGGCGCTAGTGTTTAACGTATTTTCATTTGAAATAAGGAGACAACTTTTGAAGCTCATTTTGTTCGAAGTGTCACGTCGGTTTGTCGGTGGTACAAACTTTATGATTTTTGGTCCAAATTTTAGCTATTTTTCGACTGAACATAAACCATCAAATTTTACTGGATAATGGTCAGATTATGACCATCAATGTTTGGAAAGGTTTTTTGTCGTTATTTTATTTCATGTCTGACTATTACGCTAAAACATATTTTCAAACCTCACAAATGATCGAAAACCAAACATCACTACCGATTTTTTGTTATATGTTCATTTTGGAGAGTGATTTTTTTATGATTCGACTCGATTTCACTCGTGAGTCGTATGTCATAAGAAAGATTGATGTTTTTCCAACTTGTTTTCGTTGAAATTAGCTGCGACCATCCGCTACCCCGAAAATTGTTAAACTTTTTCTTGAAAGCGCGAGCGATTTTCAATTCCGAACAAGTTAGAATAAATTAAATAAGCATACAATCTTTATTTACACCACTTTTTTATTGTTTTACTGTTCTGGTTCTCTTAATCACAAAACCTGCCGAACGATTGGCTGACAGCAAATCTGACGAAAAAAGCACAGTTTATTTGATATATACGCATACGTTTGAAAAATACGCAATGAAATGGTGTGAAACTTCGTATGTGAATAACAAATAAGTACACTTTAACTACAAAATTGTGCTTTGTGAAAAAATTTACCACATTTGTGCCAAATTTAACGTGTTTAGCTACCCTGCCGAAAATAGGTACACTGTCGAAAACTGGTACAGTTACCCTATCTCCGAGTCCGCGTATAAGAGATACTGTGTATCTCGGGGACTACCTGTATAGCATAATGTACAGTCCGAACTCACTGGTTGAACTTCGATTCCCTGCTAACTATTGAATACAGGCATGCCTCGAGTTACGACGATTCGCAGATACGACGATTTAGATTTTGACAGTTAAAAGTTGTCATTGACAAGAAATTAATGCATTTTTTTGAATTTCTGGGCTGATAACCGTTGTACACTGTAGAGTTGCGTACAAGCAGTGTTGTATACAAGAGAGAGAACAAACATAGAATGAGGGGAAGTGTGAGAACGTTGACTAAAAGAGAGGGAATTGTGGTAGAGAACATTGGTCACTGTTGGAAGTTATATAAAGAGAACGTTGGTGAGAATCGAGGAGATGGTTAATAAACGGTGACGAGGAAACATCAACGATACCGTGTGTATTATTTAAAAGAGGAGGATCCTACATACACAGATTTCCAATCATACCACAACTACCCTATCTTGAATATCTTTATTGTGTACGGCTTTTAAAATATAATTATTATATTATCGAACATTATTTTAAATAAAATACACGATATCATAGATTCCAACTCTTCAACTTCGGTTATAAACTTTATTTTCATAGATATTCGACATACGACTTTTTCGACTTACACCTTGCTTTCGGACATTTTTTCGGTCCCAAATAAAGTCGTATCTCGGGAAACACCTGTACAGGCGGTCCCCAAGATACTCGGTTAATGGGAACCGAAAACGGCCGCAAAATACCGCGTATCTCGAATTTCCGCGTAAGTCGATATCTCGTAATTTTCATCCAAAATATCACCCCAAATAGCCAGCTCGTACTTTATAGCTGATTTAGGGCTGTTTAACGAAAAATCGTTCCGATGTCGTACTTTGTGGCTGATTAAGAGATAGACGGTACTTTGCGGAACTATGGAGCTTTTTAACAGGCACATGGTACTCTTTGGAACTTTGCGGCTGATTAGCACTATGTGTAGGGTTCATGATAGAACTTTAAGGCTTGTTAAGAGTGTGTATCGAACTTGGTGGAACTTTATAGCTTTTTAATGCATGGCATCGGTACAAGGTGGATCTTGTCAAAGTGTCAAAGAGAGACGCCGTCAATCATCTCATTGCTGCTGTACAAGTTAGATAAGTTAATTAAAGAAGGAATATTGAGTGAAGTGATTGTGAATTATCAGTAAATTGTGTAAAATTTTGTGTAATTCATCAATACAAAAGTTTTAAAAATATACATATGTGTTTAAACGAAACAACTCTTGTTGTTTATTTCATCGATGACGCTTGCTTGAAAATAAAACACACAGAAAAATAATCCCTGGAATCGTGGCATAAGGAAGCTGCTTAGGCGCTGTTTTAAAGACCCACATAGAACTTTGATGCTGTTTATCTACTGCAAAAGGCGAATTAGAGCAGCGATATTTAGCGTGCCAAAATGAGCTGCTTAAGCAATTCTGGCTATTTGGGTAGCTACCCTGCCGAAAATAGGTACCCTGTCGAAAACTGGTACAGCTACCCTATCTCCGAGTCCGCGTATAAGAGATACTGTTTATCTCGGGGACTACCTGTATAGCATAATGTACAGTCCGAACTCACTGGTTGAACTTCGATTCCCTGCTAACTATTGAATACAGGCATGCCTCGAGTTACGACGATTCGCAGATACGACGATTTAGATTTTGACAGTTAAAAGTTGTCATTGACAAGAAATTAATGCATTTTTTTGAATTTCTGGGCTGATAACCGTTGTACACTGTAGAGTTGCGTACAAGCAGTGTTGTATACAAGAGAGAGAACAAACATAGAATGAGGGGAAGTGTGAGAACGTTGACTAAAAGAGAGGGAATTGTGGGAGAGAACATTGGTCACTGTTGGAAGTTATATAAAGAGAACGTTGGTGAGAATCGAGGAAATGGTTAATAAACGGTGACGAGGAAACATCAACGATACCGTGTGTATTATTTAAAAGAGGAGGATTCTACATACACAGATTTCCAATCATACCACAACTACCCTATCTTGAATATCTTTATTGTGTACGGCTTTTAAAATATAATTATTATATTATCGAACATTATTTAAATAAAATACACGATATCATAGATTCCAACTCTTCAACTTCGGTTATAAACTTTATTTTCATAGATATTCGACATACGACTTTTTCGACTTACACCTTGCTTTCGGACATTTTTTCGGTCCCAAATAAAGTCGTATCTCGGGAAACACCTGTACAGGCGGTCCCCAAGATACTCGGTAAATGGGAACCGAAAACGGCCGCAAAATACCGCGTATCTCGAATTTCCGCGTAAGTCGATATCTCGTAATTTTCATCCAAAATATCACTAATCTTCGTGTAATTTTGTAAGTAGGGGTTGGTTTTAGCCTTCAAATTAATTATTTGATATGTTTCTACTAGATTGGACAGTTTTAAACCTTTTAAAATGGTATTTTACATTCGATCAATACGGAAATTATTTGGTATTTCACAATGGATGTGTCAAATCAGTACAATTTGCTCATCGAACTATCAAATTTGGAAAACCTCGAAACTCTGAATCCGCGTATAAGAGGTACCGTGTATCTCGGGGACCGCCTGTATGTGTTTTTTTATTTGGCACGTTTTTCCAAACAAAAAATATCTGAAATTTTTCTCGGCATGCCATGAGATTTTTGTGAATTTTTCAAAAACCGGATTTCTCATACAAACGCATGCTTTTCAATTGAACTGTCAGCCAACTATTGAGCGTTCAACTAAAAAGCGTTCTACTATTGAATTCTGACTGTATATAAAAAATCAGCCGCACCCGCACCGCGAACTCGTTCGCTCCTGGGATCGTTCGCATCGACGCTCATTTTTACTCAATTCATAGCCCTCTAGATCAAAAATAAGAAAATCGAATAGATTTTGTACGGTCCAACCTAGTGGTACAACCCTGTCCACTCATGAGAGACGAATATTTTTCGACGAACGAGTTCGCCGGTACGGCTGAATGTCATAATGTTCTGCACAAATCGAATCAAATAAATGCTTATGTGTATAAAAGTGATTGAATAAAAATACCGAGTAAGAAAATGTAGTTTGGTAGAAAATCGCGAAATTCGACTTACGCGGATTCCTCGGGAACGCACAAATCGCGTAACTCGGGAACAGACTGTATACAGTACTTTTGCTTCAACCCATGAACAGTTTACTGACTAGCAAAATGACCATTATTATCAATGTAGTTATAGGGACTAGGTAAGCTTATAGGTTTGGTGGGAAGGCCATGTTGAATGGACGAATGACAGGAAAGGATTCGATTGTGCTACGTCCCAAGCGGGTGAAAATGTCACTTTTCGGCTGTGTTTTCGATTGATTTTTTGTGCACGATTTGACAAATGAAACAGTGTACGAGATTCAGACTGTTTTCGGCACATAATCACAACCGCGTGCAATGGCATATTTGCTATATTCATTGCACGTCTAGCATTAGACATTTTAAGATTAAATAGTTTTACATTATTGGTGTGTATATGAATGATAAACACAAAAAGAAATACACATAACCTGCTTCAACGCTTGGATTGGAGATCGAAATGGTTGGAATGGAAGAACCACACATACTGTCATATATTGCTTATCAAATTATGAGAGTGTATGATTTATCGTCCGAAAATTTCCACTTAAGGTATCTTTTCACCCACTCTACGACACATCAACATCAACAGCCATTGGGGCTTACACGCATACATCAACAAATGATCGAATCCACTCCTGTCATTTTGTTTTCATTTTTCTACAGCACGGCAGTCAAATTGTTCGGGATAAGCCCACCTGTATAATGAACCCACTTTGATTACTATGCTTAATACCAAATCATTTCCCTTTCCATCACTTTAGGTATAACTAACAAATCAATACCGTCAACTGTTTTAAAAACAAATCCGCTTTTTAGTTTATAAGATTCGTAAGGCCGAAAACACACGGACCGGAATTTCGCGGCCGTTGAATTCCGCCTGCTATCAAATTCATATACAAAGTGTCAACGGCAACTTTCCCGAACTGTCATATCCATACATTTTTCAGCAAGCGGAATTCCGCGGCCGCGAAATTCCGGTCCGTGTATTTTCGGCCTAAGGTTTGCTAACAAGTATCTTTCGTACAGCTTTCATGGTTTCATCATTATTTTGCGCTACATCTATATTCGCTGTTACATCATCGTTCACAGCAAGCACAGGATAACGACTCAAACAATCTACATCTTTCAACCTGGTTCCTGGCCGATGTTCTGTAAATGCAAAAACCACGATTGTGTGCCTCCATGACACAAGGCATGTTTGATAAATTCCGGATGAAAGGCAGAATTTTTCTTCTTCTTCTTCTTCTTCTTCTTTTGGCACAACAACCGTTGTCGGTCAAGGCCTTCCTGAACCACTTGTGGGCTTGGCTTTCAGTGACTTACTGATTACACATAACAGGGTAGTCAGTGCTACATATGAGAGCACGGTCTGTTCGGGGCTTGAACCCATGACGGGCATGTTGTAAAGTCGTACGAGTGTCGACTTACCACCAGACCAGCGAATTGCAGAATTGCATTCTGAAAAAGATAAATTGCCAATACAAACAACTTGATCCACATTTCACAGTCCATTGTGAGAGAGCGTAACGATCACTTGGTGAGCCGTAATAATGAACGGAAAAAAATAATGGTTGTCGTGCTGGTGCGAATTAATCTCTGAGCGTATCTCTGAACGTCACGAATTAATCTCTGAGGGCAGAGTCAATAGCACTGAACAGCAGTCGCTGATGAAACAGAAATCACGTACACATAAAATCAGGAAACCAAGCAAGAACAAATTCTCGAGGGATGCAGGAACAAAACACTTCAACGTAGCAGAACTTCCGATAGGAACAGCTGAACAAAACTCAAACATTTTGTATAGGCCCGACATTATTATAGATTTCAAATTGTTTTTTCCCTAGGAGCAAAAACATTCATACGATATTTTAATTGTTTTTATGCGAGCGGGCGAATCATATTTTTCAGGAATAAAGCGCTCACTAATGCGGCAACTCACTAATTCCTCTTCTTGCCTATATCTAATTTACACTATACCGACGAGTGATACAGAACCCTATGTACGTGACGGTGGTGTGTCAAATATCATAATTCTCTTCGCAGACCGCAACGTGAAGCAGCTTACGGATGGCCTGATTGTTGCCGTTCTGCAGGAAGATATCATGGCAAGAATTACTTTCTCGACGACAGCGGTGTGCAGCTCATTTGTTTTTATGTGAACCTGTAAAAGTACAGATCATTCTTTTATATTTTTATTAAATTGTTAGGAATCAGAAATCATCAGGTTAGGAATTAAATTGTTCTTAGCATTCTCAAAATTGGTTTTTACAAATATAAACACTGCCTTTGTATAGACATGTGGGCTTCCAAACGTTGGTTATCTTAGTTCCTTTTTCCTCTTACTTGTTAACACAGGCTGATTACGAGGCCTTATATGTTAATAGAACATGGCTGGATGATTTCTCCTCTAACAAAACGTTATTGAGCTGTACTTGTTTATGCTGCGCAAAATGACTGAACTGAATTCGCCTTAGATCGTATTTTAACGTTTTCTTTGAAAGCATCATAGCGATTATGGAATGCTTTACATCGGCAACTTTCAGTTTTGGATTGGCCGATTTCATTGAGTCTAATTGTAAAACTTTGAAAACACGAAACAAATTCTATGAGAATTTAGTGTAAGCAGTAAATTGTGACGAAATGTTTGAAAATCATAAAACTCATTAGAAAGTAAGTAATTTAAAATATGATGAGTCCAATTGAGCGGACTGACAAATACACAAACGTACGACACAAACTATACAAGCATTACAATATCAATTTGACAAGAAAGGAAAAAACGACTCGCTGTGTGATGACAGGATGAGACCAAGGATTGAATAGAACGAGTTATTGTAATGTATAACAAGATGTATTTATGTAGAAGGTGAATTTTATTCGCATTTGCCGACAGTGTGGCCAGATTTTTTATGGTGGTTTTCGGTAGGAACATCAAAACTTTATCGGCAGTTTTCGGTAAGAGTTTCAATTTGTATCGGTAGTTTTAGGTATGTTTTGAAGTGTTAAGTGGCGGGGGGGGGGTCTAATCTGCAACAGAAAACACATCCTTTTTTATTCATAGAAGATGCATCAGATCTGGTTCATGGCGGGCACACCAATGCACATTGGGCTAACGCCTGTATGAAAATCGAAAAACTAACTGTATCGCAAGTTAACAACATACACATTTTCTTAAAATAGATACTTAAGTGGCGGGGGGGGGGGTCTAATCTGCAACAGAAAACACATCCTTTTTTATTCATAGAAGATGCATCAGATCTGGTTCATGGCGGGCACACCAATGCACATTGGGCTAACGCCTGTATGAAAATCGAAAAACTAACTGTATCGCAAGTTAACAACATACACATTTTCTTAAAATAGATACTTAAACTTAGTCTAAACCAATATATTTCACGCTTTCATCTTAAACTTACTGAGATATAGGCCATCAAAGTACAAACACCGACAAACCGACGTGACACTGGTGTTACAAAAGTGTCCCACACGAAAGTACTGTCATTTACCAGTGAGGCGAACACTTCTGTCAAAGTAAGCTCTGTTCACTGCTGCTTCGATGTAAACAATTTTTCTAAATACAAATTACGAAGGAAGTGTGATGCAAGATTTTGTAAGAATTATTGGAAAAAACACCCAGGAAAATCATTTTATAAGTTTCTAAATCAATGCAAAAGATGTGAGAAGTACATAAAACAATACGCAATGGAATTTGCAAAGAAAACAAAAAGGGGTTTAGCAGTTTCTTCTCTGTGTCAGTGTAGTAAGCGAATCATTATAGAGATGGCGCTAGTGTTTAACGTATTTTCATTTGAAATAAGGAGACAACTTTTGAAGCTCATTTTGTTCGAAGTGTCACGTCGGTTTGTCGGTGGTACAAACTTTATGATTTTTGGTCCAAATTTTAGCTATTTTTCGACTGAACATAAACCATCAAATTTTACTGGATAATGGTCAGATTATGACCATCAATGTTTGGAAAGGTTTTTTGTCGTTATTTTATTTCATGTCTGACTATTACGCTAAAACATATTTTCAAACCTCACAAATGATCGAAAACCAAACATCACTACCGATTTTTTGTTATATGTTCATTTTGGAGAGTGATTTTTTTATGATTCGACTCGATTTCACTCGTGAGTCGTATGTCATAAGAAAGATTGATGTTTTTCCAACTTGTTTTCGTTGAAATTAGCTGCGACCATCCGCTACCCCGAAAATTGTTAAACTTTTTCTTGAAAGCGCGAGCGATTTTCAATTCCGAACAAGTTAGAATAAATTAAATAAGCATACAATCTTTATTTACACCACTTTTTTATTGTTTTACTGTTCTGGTTCTCTTAATCACAAAACCTGCCGAACGATTGGCTGACAGCAATCTGACGAAAAAAGCACAGTTTATTTGATATATACGCATACGTTTGAAAAATACGCAATGAAATGGTGTGAAACTTCGTATGTGAATAACAAATAAGTACACTTTAACTACAAAATTGTGCTTTGTGAAAAAATTACCACATTTGTGCCAAATTTAACGTGTTTAGCTACCCTGCCGAAAATAGGTACACTGTCGAAAACTGGTACAGTTACCCTATCTCCGAGTCCGCGTATAAGAGATACTGTGTATCTCGGGGACTACCTGTATAGCATAATGTACAGTCCGAACTCACTGGTTGAACTTCGATTCCCTGCTAACTATTGAATACAGGCATGCCTCGAGTTACGACGATTCGCAGATACGACGATTTAGATTTTGACAGTTAAAAGTTGTCATTGACAAGAAATTAATGCATTTTTTTGAATTTCTGGGCTGATAACCGTTGTACACTGTAGAGTTGCGTACAAGCAGTGTTGTATACAAGAGAGAGAACAAACATAGAATGAGGGGAAGTGTGAGAACGTTGACTAAAAGAGAGGGAATTGTGGTAGAGAACATTGGTCACTGTTGGAAGTTATATAAAGAGAACGTTGGTGAGAATCGAGGAGATGGTTAATAAACGGTGACGAGGAAACATCAACGATACCGTGTGTATTATTTAAAAGAGGAGGATCTACATACACAGATTTCCAATCATACCACAACTACCCTATCTTGAATATCTTTATTGTGTACGGCTTTTAAAATATAATTATTATATTATCGAACATTATTTTAAATAAAATACACGATATCATAGATTCCAACTCTTCAACTTCGGTTATAAACTTTATTTTCATAGATATTCGACATACGACTTTTTCGACTTACACCTTGCTTTCGGACATTTTTTCGGTCCCAAATAAAGTCGTATCTCGGGAAACACCTGTACAGGCGGTCCCCAAGATACTCGGTTAATGGGAACCGAAAACGGCCGCAAAATACCGCGTATCTCGAATTTCCGCGTAAGTCGATATCTCGTAATTTTCATCCAAAATATCACCCCAAATAGCCAGCTCGTACTTATAGCTGATTTAGGGCTGTTTAACGAAAAATCGTTCCGATGTCGTACTTTGTGGCTGATTAAGAGATAGACGGTACTTTGCGGAACTATGGAGCTTTTTAACAGGCACATGGTACTCTTTGGAACTTTGCGGCTGATTAGCACTATGTGTAGGGTTCATGATAGAACTTTAAGGCTTGTTAAGAGTGTGTATCGAACTTGGTGGAACTTTATAGCTTTTTAATGCATGGCATCGGTACAAGGTGGATCTTGTCAAAGTGTCAAAGAGAGACGCCGTCAATCATCTCATTGCTGCTGTACAAGTTAGATAAGTTAATTAAAGAAGGAATATTGAGTGAAGTGATTGTGAATTATCAGTAAATTGTGTAAAATTTTGTGTAATTCATCAATACAAAAGTTTTAAAAATATACATATGTGTTTAAACGAAACAACTCTTGTTGTTTATTTCATCGATGACGCTTGCTTGAAAATAAAACACACAGAAAAATAATCCCTGGAATCGTGGCATAAGGAAGCTGCTTAGGCGCTGTTTTAAAGACCCACATAGAACTTTGATGCTGTTTATCTACTGCAAAAGGCGAATTAGAGCAGCGATATTAGCGTGCCAAAATGAGCTGCTTAAGCAATTCTGGCTATTTGGGTAGCTACCCTGCCGAAAATAGGTACCCTGTCGAAAACTGGTACAGCTACCCTATCTCCGAGTCCGCGTATATAAGATACTGTTTATCTCGGGGACTACCTGTATAGCATAATGTACAGTCCGAACTCACTGGTTGAACTTCGATTCCCTGCTAACTATTGAATACAGGCATGCCTCGAGTTACGACGATTCGCAGATACGACGATTTAGATTTTGACAGTTAAAAGTTGTCATTGACAAGAAATTAATGCATTTTTTTGAATTTCTGGGCTGATAACCGTTGTACACTGTAGAGTTGCGTACAAGCAGTGTTGTATACAAGAGAGAGAACAAACATAGAATGAGGGGAAGTGTGAGAACGTTGACTAAAAGAGAGGGAATTGTGGGAGAGAACATTGGTCACTGTTGGAAGTTATATAAAGAGAACGTTGGTGAGAATCGAGGAAATGGTTAATAAACGGTGACGAGGAAACATCAACGATACCGTGTGTATTATTTAAAAGAGGAGGATTCTACATACACAGATTTCCAATCATACCACAACTACCCTATCTTGAATATCTTATTGTGTACGGCTTTTAAAATATAATTATTATATTATCGAACATTATTTTAAAAAATACACGATATCATAGATTCCAACTCTTCAACTTCGGTTATAAACTTTATTTTCATAGATATTCGACATACGACTTTT
>NW_024428102.1:15000-41391 GCF_017562075.2 Anopheles merus | reverse complement strand
CTGCTTGCCCCGCCCGTCGCGGACACCATTCTTGGACAGAAGTCCTAGTACGTAGAGTACTTTCCCTAGGTATGTGCCCGTTCGTGACTATCGTTGCGTGCATACGGACACGCTTGGGTATGTTTACCATACAAGGTTTACTAGGGAAACCTGCTTGCTCGACCATTGCCCTCCCGTCGCGGACACCATTCTTGGACAGAAGTCCTAGTACGTAGAGTACTTTCCCTAGGTATGTGCCCGTTCGTGACTATCGTTGCGTGCATACGGACACGCTTGGGTATGTTTACCATACAAGGTTTACTAGGGAAACCTGCTTGCTCGACCATTGCCCTCCCGTCGCGGACACCATTCTTGGACAGAAGTCCTAGTACGTAGAGTACTTTCCCTAGGTATGTGCCCGTTCGTGACTATCGTTGCGTGCATACGGACACGCTTGGGTATGTTTACCATACAAGGTTTACTAGGGAACCTGCTTGCTCGACCATTGCCCTCCCGTCGCGGACACCATTCTTGGACAGAAGTCCTAGTACGTAGAGTACTTTCCCTAGGTATGTGCCCGTTCGTGACTATCGTTGCGTGCATACGGACACGCTTGGGTATGTTTACCATACAAGGTTTACTAGGAAACCTGCTTGCTCGACCATTGCCCTCCCGTCGCGGACACCATTCTTGGACAGAAGTCCTAGTACGTAGAGTACTTTCCCTAGGTATGTGCCCGTTCGTGACTATCGTTGCGTGCATACGGACACGCTTGGGTATGTTTACCATACAAGGTTTACTAGGGAAACCTGCTTGCTCGACCATTGCCCTCCCGTCGCGGACACCATTCTTGGACAGAAGTCCTAGTACGTAGAGTACTTTCCCTAGGTATGTGCCCGTTCGTGACTATCGTTGCGTGCATACGGACACGCTTGGGTATGTTTACCATACAAGGTTTACTAGGGAAACCAGGAAGGAATTCTAGGCACACGTTTTGTTCCATCCACAGTAACTTTCGTTCTCTTAAGGTAGCTATTTAACTTGTTTGCCATGATAAGCAACCTGCTTCCCCGACCGTCGCGGACACCATTCTTGGACAGAAGTCCTAGTACGTAGAGTACTTTCCCTAGGTATGTGCCCGTTCGTGACTATCGTTGCGTGCATACGGACACGCTTGGGTATGTTTACCATACAAGGTTTACTAGGGAAACCTGCTTGCTCGACCATTGCCCTCCCGTCGCGGACACCATTCTTGGACAGAAGTCCTAGTACGTAGAGTACTTTCCCTAGGTATGTGCCCGTTCGTGACTATCGTTGCGTGCATACGGACACGCTTGGGTATGTTTACCATACAAGGTTTACTAGGGAAACCTGCTTGCTCGACCATTGCCCTCCCGTCGCGGACACCATTCTTGGACAGAAGTCCTAGTACGTAGAGTACTTTCCCTAGGTATGTGCCCGTTCGTGACTATCGTTGCGTGCATACGGACACGCTTGGGTATGTTTACCATACAAGGTTTACTAGGGAAACCTGCTTGCTCGACCATTGCCCTCCCGTCGCGGACACCATTCTTGGACAGAAGTCCTAGTACGTAGAGTACTTTCCCTAGGTATGTGCCCGTTCGTGACTATCGTTGCGTGCATACGGACACGCTTGGGTATGTTTACCATACAAGGTTTACTAGGGAAACCTGCTTGCTCGACCATTGCCCTCCCGTCGCGGACACCATTCTTGGACAGAAGTCCTAGTACGTAGAGTACTTTCCCTAGGTATGTGCCCGTTCGTGACTATCGTTGCGTGCATACGGACACGCTTGGGTATGTTTACCATACAAGGTTTACTAGGGAACCTGCTTGCTCGACCATTGCCCTGCCGTCGCGGACACCATTCTTGGACAGAAGTCCTAGTACGTAGAGTACTTTCCCTAGGTATGTGCCCGTTCGTGACTATCGTTGCGTGCATACGGACACGCTTGGGTATGTTTACCATACAAGGTTTACTAGGGAAACCTGCTTGCTCGACCATTGCCCTCCCGTCGCGGACACCATTCTTGGACAGAAGTCCTAGTACGTAGAGTACTTTCCCTAGGTATGTGCCCGTTCGTGACTATCGTTGCGTGCATACGGACACGCTTGGGTATGTTTACCATACAAGGTTTACTAGGGAAACCTGCTTGCTCGACCATTGCCCTCCCGTCGCGGACACCATTCTTGGACAGAAGTCCTAGTACGTAGAGTACTTTCCCTAGGTATGTGCCCGTTCGTGACTATCGTTGCGTGCATACGGACACGCTTGGGTATGTTTACCATACAAGGTTTACTAGGAAACCTGCTTGCTCGACCATTGCCCTCCCGTCGCGGACACCATTCTTGGACAGAAGTCCTAGTACGTAGAGTACTTTCCCTAGGTATGTGCCCGTTCGTGACTATCGTTGCGTGCATACGGACACGCTTGGGTATGTTTACCATACAAGGTTTACTAGGGAAACCTGCTTGCTCGACCATTGCCCTCCCGTCGCGGACACCATTCTTGGACAGAAGTCCTAGTACGTAGAGTACTTTCCCTAGGTATGTGCCCGTTCGTGACTATCGTTGCGTGCATACGGACACGCTTGGGTATGTTTACCATACAAGGTTTACTAGGGAAACCTGCTTGCTCGACCATTGCCCTCCCGTCGCGGACACCATTCTTGGACAGAAGTCCTAGTACGTAGAGTACTTTCCCTAGGTATGTGCCCGTTCGTGACTATCGTTGCGTGCATACGGACACGCTTGGGTATGTTTACCATACAAGGTTTACTAGGGAAACCTGCTTGCTCGACCATTGCCCTCCCGTCGCGGACACCATTCTTGGACAGAAGTCCTAGTACGTAGAGTACTTTCCCTAGGTATGTGCCCGTTCGTGACTATCGTTGCGTGCATACGGACACGCTTGGGTATGTTTACCATACAAGGTTTACTAGGGAAACCTGCTTGCTCGACCATTGCCCTCCCGTCGCGGACACCATTCTTGGACAGAAGTCCTAGTACGTAGAGTACTTTCCCTAGGTATGTGCCCGTTCGTGACTATCGTTGCGTGCATACGGACACGCTTGGGTATGTTTACCATACAAGGTTTACTAGGGAAACCTGCTTGCTCGACCATTGCCCTCCCGTCGCGGACACCATTCTTGGACAGAAGTCCTAGTACGTAGAGTACTTTCCCTAGGTATGTGCCCGTTCGTGACTATCGTTGCGTGCATACGGACACGCTTGGGTATGTTTACCATACAAGGTTTACTAGGGAAACCTGCTTGCTCGACCATTGCCCTCCCGTCGCGGACACCATTCTTGGACAGAAGTCCTAGTACGTAGAGTACTTTCCCTAGGTATGTGCCCGTTCGTGACTATCGTTGCGTGCATACGGACACGCTTGGGTATGTTTACCATACAAGGTTTACTAGGGAAACCTGCTTGCTCGACCATTGCCCTCCCGTCGCGGACACCATTCTTGGACAGAAGTCCTAGTACGTAGAGTACTTTCCCTAGGTATGTGCCCGTTCGTGACTATCGTTGCGTGCATACGGACACGCTTGGGTATGTTTACCATACAAGGTTTACTAGGGAAACCAGGAGGAATTCTAGGCACACGTTTTGTTCCATCCACAGTAACTTTCGTTCTCTTAAGTAGCTATTTAACTTGTTGCCATGATAAGCAACCTGCTTCCCCGACCGTCGCGGACACCATTCTTGGACAGAAGTCCTAGTACGTAGAGTACTTTCCCTAGGTATGTGCCCGTTCGTGACTATCGTTGCGTGCATACGGACACGCTTGGGTATGTTTACCATACAAGGTTTACTAGGGAAACCTGCTTGCTCGACCATTGCCCTCCCGTCGCGGACACCATTCTTGGACAGAAGTCCTAGTACGTAGAGTACTTTCCCTAGGTATGTGCCCGTTCGTGACTATCGTTGCGTGCATACGGACACGCTTGGGTATGTTTACCATACAAGGTTTACTAGGGAAACCTGCTTGCTCGACCATTGCCCTCCCGTCGCGGACACCATTCTTGGACAGAAGTCCTAGTACGTAGAGTACTTTCCCTAGGTATGTGCCCGTTCGTGACTATCGTTGCGTGCATACGGACACGCTTGGGTATGTTTACCATACAAGGTTTACTAGGGAAACCTGGAAGGAATTCTAGGCACACGTTTTGTTCCATCCACAGTAACTTTCGTTCTCTTAAGGTAGCTATTTAACTTGTTTGCCATGATAAGAAACTGCTTCCCCGACCGTCGCGGACACCATTCTTGGACAGAAGTCCTAGTACGTAGAGTACTTTCCCTAGGTATGTGCCCGTTCGTGACTATCGTTGCGTGCATACGGACACGCTTGGGTATGTTTACCATACAAGGTTTACTAGGGAAACCTGCTTGCTCGACCATTGCCCTCCCGTCGCGGACACCATTCTTGGACAGAAGTCCTAGTACGTAGAGTACTTTCCCTAGGTATGTGCCCGTTCGTGACTATCGTTGCGTGCATACGGACACGCTTGGGTATGTTTACCATACAAGGTTTACTAGGGAAACCTGCTTGCTCGACCATTGCCCTCCCGTCGCGGACACCATTCTTGGACAGAAGTCCTAGTACGTAGAGTACTTTCCCTAGGTATGTGCCCGTTCGTGACTATCGTTGCGTGCATACGGACACGCTTGGGTATGTTTACCATACAAGGTTTACTAGGGAAACCTGCTTGCTCGACCATTGCCCTCCCGTCGCGGACACCATTCTTGGACAGAAGTCCTAGTACGTAGAGTACTTTCCCTAGGTATGTGCCCGTTCGTGACTATCGTTGCGTGCATACGGACACGCTTGGGTATGTTTACCATACAAGGTTTACTAGGGAAACCTGCTTGCTCGACCATTGCCCTCCCGTCGCGGACACCATTCTTGGACAGAAGTCCTAGTACGTAGAGTACTTTCCCTAGGTATGTGCCCGTTCGTGACTATCGTTGCGTGCATACGGACACGCTTGGGTATGTTTACCATACAAGGTTTACTAGGGAAACCTGCTTGCTCGACCATTGCCCTCCCGTCGCGGACACCATTCTTGGACAGAAGTCCTAGTACGTAGAGTACTTTCCCTAGGTATGTGCCCGTTCGTGACTATCGTTGCGTGCATACGGACACGCTTGGGTATGTTTACCATACAAGGTTTACTAGGGAAACCTGCTTGCTCGACCATTGCCCTCCCGTCGCGGACACCATTCTTGGACAGAAGTCCTAGTACGTAGAGTACTTTCCCTAGGTATGTGCCCGTTCGTGACTATCGTTGCGTGCATACGGACACGCTTGGGTATGTTTACCATACAAGGTTTACTAGGGAAACCTGCTTGCTCGACCATTGCCCTCCCGTCGCGGACACCATTCTTGGACAGAAGTCCTAGTACGTAGAGTACTTTCCCTAGGTATGTGCCCGTTCGTGACTATCGTTGCGTGCATACGGACACGCTTGGGTATGTTTACCATACAAGGTTTACTAGGGAAACCTGCTTGCTCGACCATTGCCCTCCCGTCGCGGACACCATTCTTGGACAGAAGTCCTAGTACGTAGAGTACTTTCCCTAGGTATGTGCCCGTTCGTGACTATCGTTGCGTGCATACGGACACGCTTGGGTATGTTTACCATACAAGGTTTACTAGGGAAACCTGCTTGCTCGACCATTGCCCTCCCGTCGCGGACACCATTCTTGGACAGAAGTCCTAGTACGTAGAGTACTTTCCCTAGGTATGTGCCCGTTCGTGACTATCGTTGCGTGCATACGGACACGCTTGGGTATGTTTACCATACAAGGTTTACTAGGGAAACCAGGAAGGAATTCTAGGCACACGTTTTGTTCCATCCACAGTAACTTTCGTTCTCTTAAGGTAGCTATTTAACTTTGCCATGATAGAAACCTGCTTCCCGACCGTCGCGGACACCATTCTTGGACAGAAGTCCTAGTACGTAGAGTACTTTCCCTAGGTATGTGCCCGTTCGTGACTATCGTTGCGTGCATACGGACACGCTTGGGTATGTTTACCATACAAGGTTTACTAGGGAAACCTGCTTGCTCGACCATTGCCCTCCCGTCGCGGACACCATTCTTGGACAGAAGTCCTAGTACGTAGAGTACTTTCCCTAGGTATGTGCCCGTTCGTGACTATCGTTGCGTGCATACGGACACGCTTGGGTATGTTTACCATACAAGGTTTACTAGGGAAACCTGCTTGCTCGACCATTGCCCTCCCGTCGCGGACACCATTCTTGGACAGAAGTCCTAGTACGTAGAGTACTTTCCCTAGGTATGTGCCCGTTCGTGACTATCGTTGCGTGCATACGGACACGCTTGGGTATGTTTACCATACAAGGTTTACTAGGGAAACCTGCTTGCTCGACCATTGCCCTCCCGTCGCGGACACCATTCTTGGACAGAAGTCCTAGTACGTAGAGTACTTTCCCTAGGTATGTGCCCGTTCGTGACTATCGTTGCGTGCATACGGACACGCTTGGGTATGTTTACCATACAAGGTTTACTAGGGAAACCTGCTTGCTCGACCATTGCCCTCCCGTCGCGGACACCATTCTTGGACAGAAGTCCTAGTACGTAGAGTACTTTCCCTAGGTATGTGCCCGTTCGTGACTATCGTTGCGTGCATACGGACACGCTTGGGTATGTTTACCATACAAGGTTTACTAGGGAAACCTGCTTGCTCGACCATTGCCCTCCCGTCGCGGACACCATTCTTGGACAGAAGTCCTAGTACGTAGAGTACTTTCCCTAGGTATGTGCCCGTTCGTGACTATCGTTGCGTGCATACGGACACGCTTGGGTATGTTTACCATACAAGGTTTACTAGGGAAACCAGGAAGGAATTCTAGGCACACGTTTTGTTCCATCCACAGTAACTTTCGTTCTCTTAAGGTAGCTATTTAACTTGTTTGCCATGATAAGCAACCTGCTTCCCCGACCGTCGCGGACACCATTCTTGGACAGAAGTCCTAGTACGTAGAGTACTTTCCCTAGGTATGTGCCCGTTCGTGACTATCGTTGCGTGCATACGGACACGCTTGGGTATGTTTACCATACAAGGTTTACTAGGGAAACCTGCTTGCTCGACCATTGCCCTCCCGTCGCGGACACCATTCTTGGACAGAAGTCCTAGTACGTAGAGTACTTTCCCTAGGTATGTGCCCGTTCGTGACTATCGTTGCGTGCATACGGACACGCTTGGGTATGTTTACCATACAAGGTTTACTAGGGAAACCTGCTTGCTCGACCATTGCCCTCCCGTCGCGGACACCATTCTTGGACAGAAGTCCTAGTACGTAGAGTACTTTCCCTAGGTATGTGCCCGTTCGTGACTATCGTTGCGTGCATACGGACACGCTTGGGTATGTTTACCATACAAGGTTTACTAGGGAAACCTGCTTGCTCGACCATTGCCCTCCCGTCGCGGACACCATTCTTGGACAGAAGTCCTAGTACGTAGAGTACTTTCCCTAGGTATGTGCCCGTTCGTGACTATCGTTGCGTGCATACGGACACGCTTGGGTATGTTTACCATACAAGGTTTACTAGGGAAACCTGCTTGCTCGACCATTGCCCTCCCGTCGCGGACACCATTCTTGGACAGAAGTCCTAGTACGTAGAGTACTTTCCCTAGGTATGTGCCCGTTCGTGACTATCGTTGCGTGCATACGGACACGCTTGGGTATGTTTACCATACAAGGTTTACTAGGGAAACCTGCTTGCTCGACCATTGCCCTCCCGTCGCGGACACCATTCTTGGACAGAAGTCCTAGTACGTAGAGTACTTTCCCTAGGTATGTGCCCGTTCGTGACTATCGTTGCGTGCATACGGACACGCTTGGGTATGTTTACCATACAAGGTTTACTAGGGAAACCTGCTTGCTCGACCATTGCCCTCCCGTCGCGGACACCATTCTTGGACAGAAGTCCTAGTACGTAGAGTACTTTCCCTAGGTATGTGCCCGTTCGTGACTATCGTTGCGTGCATACGGACACGCTTGGGTATGTTTACCATACAAGGTTTACTAGGGAAACCTGCTTGCTCGACCATTGCCCTCCCGTCGCGGACACCATTCTTGGACAGAAGTCCTAGTACGTAGAGTACTTTCCCTAGGTATGTGCCCGTTCGTGACTATCGTTGCGTGCATACGGACACGCTTGGGTATGTTTACCATACAAGGTTTACTAGGGAAACCTGCTTGCTCGACCATTGCCCTCCCGTCGCGGACACCATTCTTGGACAGAAGTCCTAGTACGTAGAGTACTTTCCCTAGGTATGTGCCCGTTCGTGACTATCGTTGCGTGCATACGGACACGCTTGGGTATGTTTACCATACAAGGTTTACTAGGGAAACCTGCTTGCTCGACCATTGCCCTCCCGTCGCGGACACCATTCTTGGACAGAAGTCCTAGTACGTAGAGTACTTTCCCTAGGTATGTGCCCGTTCGTGACTATCGTTGCGTGCATACGGACACGCTTGGGTATGTTTACCATACAAGGTTTACTAGGGAAACCAGGAAGGAATTCTAGGCACACGTTTTTGTTCCATCCACAGTAACTTTCGTTCTCTTAAGGTAGCTATTTAACTTGTTTGCCATGATAAACCTGCTTCCCGACCGTCGCGGACACCATTCTTGGACAGAAGTCCTAGTACGTAGAGTACTTTCCCTAGGTATGTGCCCGTTCGTGACTATCGTTGCGTGCATACGGACACGCTTGGGTATGTTTACCATACAAGGTTTACTAGGGAAACCTGCTTGCTCGACCATTGCCCTCCCGTCGCGGACACCATTCTTGGACAGAAGTCCTAGTACGTAGAGTACTTTCCCTAGGTATGTGCCCGTTCGTGACTATCGTTGCGTGCATACGGACACGCTTGGGTATGTTTACCATACAAGGTTTACTAGGGAAACCTGCTTGCTCGACCATTGCCCTCCCGTCGCGGACACCATTCTTGGACAGAAGTCCTAGTACGTAGAGTACTTTCCCTAGGTATGTGCCCGTTCGTGACTATCGTTGCGTGCATACGGACACGCTTGGGTATGTTTACCATACAAGGTTTACTAGGGAAACCTGCTTGCTCGACCATTGCCCTCCCGTCGCGGACACCATTCTTGGACAGAAGTCCTAGTACGTAGAGTACTTTCCCTAGGTATGTGCCCGTTCGTGACTATCGTTGCGTGCATACGGACACGCTTGGGTATGTTTACCATACAAGGTTTACTAGGGAAACCTGCTTGCTCGACCATTGCCCTCCCGTCGCGGACACCATTCTTGGACAGAAGTCCTAGTACGTAGAGTACTTTCCCTAGGTATGTGCCCGTTCGTGACTATCGTTGCGTGCATACGGACACGCTTGGGTATGTTTACCATACAAGGTTTACTAGGGAAACCTGCTTGCTCGACCATTGCCCTCCCGTCGCGGACACCATTCTTGGACAGAAGTCCTAGTACGTAGAGTACTTTCCCTAGGTATGTGCCCGTTCGTGACTATCGTTGCGTGCATACGGACACGCTTGGGTATGTTTACCATACAAGGTTTACTAGGGAAACCTGCTTGCTCGACCATTGCCCTCCCGTCGCGGACACCATTCTTGGACAGAAGTCCTAGTACGTAGAGTACTTTCCCTAGGTATGTGCCCGTTCGTGACTATCGTTGCGTGCATACGGACACGCTTGGGTATGTTTACCATACAAGGTTTACTAGGGAAACCTGCTTGCTCGACCATTGCCCTCCCGTCGCGGACACCATTCTTGGACAGAAGTCCTAGTACGTAGAGTACTTTCCCTAGGTATGTGCCCGTTCGTGACTATCGTTGCGTGCATACGGACACGCTTGGGTATGTTTACCATACAAGGTTTACTAGGGAAACCTGCTTGCTCGACCATTGCCCTCCCGTCGCGGACACCATTCTTGGACAGAAGTCCTAGTACGTAGAGTACTTTCCCTAGGTATGTGCCCGTTCGTGACTATCGTTGCGTGCATACGGACACGCTTGGGTATGTTTACCATACAAGGTTTACTAGGGAAACCTGCTTGCTCGACCATTGCCCTCCCGTCGCGGACACCATTCTTGGACAGAAGTCCTAGTACGTAGAGTACTTTCCCTAGGTATGTGCCCGTTCGTGACTATCGTTGCGTGCATACGGACACGCTTGGGTATGTTTACCATACAAGGTTTACTAGGGAAACCTGCTTGCTCGACCATTGCCCTCCCGTCGCGGACACCATTCTTGGACAGAAGTCCTAGTACGTAGAGTACTTTCCCTAGGTATGTGCCCGTTCGTGACTATCGTTGCGTGCATACGGACACGCTTGGGTATGTTTACCATACAAGGTTTACTAGGGAAACCTGCTTGCTCGACCATTGCCCTCCCGTCGCGGACACCATTCTTGGACAGAAGTCCTAGTACGTAGAGTACTTTCCCTAGGTATGTGCCCGTTCGTGACTATCGTTGCGTGCATACGGACACGCTTGGGTATGTTTACCATACAAGGTTTACTAGGGAAACCTGCTTGCTCGACCATTGCCCTCCCGTCGCGGACACCATTCTTGGACAGAAGTCCTAGTACGTAGAGTACTTTCCCTAGGTATGTGCCCGTTCGTGACTATCGTTGCGTGCATACGGACACGCTTGGGTATGTTTACCATACAAGGTTTACTAGGGAAACCTGCTTGCTCGACCATTGCCCTCCCGTCGCGGACACCATTCTTGGACAGAAGTCCTAGTACGTAGAGTACTTTCCCTAGGTATGTGCCCGTTCGTGACTATCGTTGCGTGCATACGGACACGCTTGGGTATGTTTACCATACAAGGTTTACTAGGGAAACCTGCTTGCTCGACCATTGCCCTCCCGTCGCGGACACCATTCTTGGACAGAAGTCCTAGTACGTAGAGTACTTTCCCTAGGTATGTGCCCGTTCGTGACTATCGTTGCGTGCATACGGACACGCTTGGGTATGTTTACCATACAAGGTTTACTAGGGAAACCTGCTTGCTCGACCATTGCCCTCCCGTCGCGGACACCATTCTTGGACAGAAGTCCTAGTACGTAGAGTACTTTCCCTAGGTATGTGCCCGTTCGTGACTATCGTTGCGTGCATACGGACACGCTTGGGTATGTTTACCATACAAGGTTTACTAGGGAAACCTGCTTGCTCGACCATTGCCCTCCCGTCGCGGACACCATTCTTGGACAGAAGTCCTAGTACGTAGAGTACTTTCCCTAGGTATGTGCCCGTTCGTGACTATCGTTGCGTGCATACGGACACGCTTGGGTATGTTTACCATACAAGGTTTACTAGGGAAACCTGCTTGCTCGACCATTGCCCTCCCGTCGCGGACACCATTCTTGGACAGAAGTCCTAGTACGTAGAGTACTTTCCCTAGGTATGTGCCCGTTCGTGACTATCGTTGCGTGCATACGGACACGCTTGGGTATGTTTACCATACAAGGTTTACTAGGGAAACCTGCTTGCTCGACCATTGCCCTCCCGTCGCGGACACCATTCTTGGACAGAAGTCCTAGTACGTAGAGTACTTTCCCTAGGTATGTGCCCGTTCGTGACTATCGTTGCGTGCATACGGACACGCTTGGGTATGTTTACCATACAAGGTTTACTAGGGAAACCTGCTTGCTCGACCATTGCCCTCCCGTCGCGGACACCATTCTTGGACAGAAGTCCTAGTACGTAGAGTACTTTCCCTAGGTATGTGCCCGTTCGTGACTATCGTTGCGTGCATACGGACACGCTTGGGTATGTTTACCATACAAGGTTTACTAGGGAAACCTGCTTGCTCGACCATTGCCCTCCCGTCGCGGACACCATTCTTGGACAGAAGTCCTAGTACGTAGAGTACTTTCCCTAGGTATGTGCCCGTTCGTGACTATCGTTGCGTGCATACGGACACGCTTGGGTATGTTTACCATACAAGGTTTACTAGGGAAACCAGGAAGGAATTCTAGGCACACGTTTGTTCCATCCACAGTAACTTTCGTTCTCTTAAGGTAGCTATTTAACTTGTTTGCCATGATAAGCAACCTGCTTCCCCGACCGTCGCGGACACCATTCTTGGACAGAAGTCCTAGTACGTAGAGTACTTTCCCTAGGTATGTGCCCGTTCGTGACTATCGTTGCGTGCATACGGACACGCTTGGGTATGTTTACCATACAAGGTTTACTAGGGAAACCTGCTTGCTCGACCATTGCCCTCCCGTCGCGGACACCATTCTTGGACAGAAGTCCTAGTACGTAGAGTACTTTCCCTAGGTATGTGCCCGTTCGTGACTATCGTTGCGTGCATACGGACACGCTTGGGTATGTTTACCATACAAGGTTTACTAGGGAAACCTGCTTGCTCGACCATTGCCCTCCCGTCGCGGACACCATTCTTGGACAGAAGTCCTAGTACGTAGAGTACTTTCCCTAGGTATGTGCCCGTTCGTGACTATCGTTGCGTGCATACGGACACGCTTGGGTATGTTTACCATACAAGGTTTACTAGGGAAACCTGCTTGCTCGACCATTGCCCTCCCGTCGCGGACACCATTCTTGGACAGAAGTCCTAGTACGTAGAGTACTTTCCCTAGGTATGTGCCCGTTCGTGACTATCGTTGCGTGCATACGGACACGCTTGGGTATGTTTACCATACAAGGTTTACTAGGGAAACCTGCTTGCTCGACCATTGCCCTCCCGTCGCGGACACCATTCTTGGACAGAAGTCCTAGTACGTAGAGTACTTTCCCTAGGTATGTGCCCGTTCGTGACTATCGTTGCGTGCATACGGACACGCTTGGGTATGTTTACCATACAAGGTTTACTAGGGAAACCTGCTTGCTCGACCATTGCCCTCCCGTCGCGGACACCATTCTTGGACAGAAGTCCTAGTACGTAGAGTACTTTCCCTAGGTATGTGCCCGTTCGTGACTATCGTTGCGTGCATACGGACACGCTTGGGTATGTTTACCATACAAGGTTTACTAGGGAAACCTGCTTGCTCGACCATTGCCCTCCCGTCGCGGACACCATTCTTGGACAGAAGTCCTAGTACGTAGAGTACTTTCCCTAGGTATGTGCCCGTTCGTGACTATCGTTGCGTGCATACGGACACGCTTGGGTATGTTTACCATACAAGGTTTACTAGGGAAACCTGCTTGCTCGACCATTGCCCTCCCGTCGCGGACACCATTCTTGGACAGAAGTCCTAGTACGTAGAGTACTTTCCCTAGGTATGTGCCCGTTCGTGACTATCGTTGCGTGCATACGGACACGCTTGGGTATGTTTACCATACAAGGTTTACTAGGGAAACCAGGAAGGAATTCTAGGAACACGTTTTGTTCCATCCACAGTAACTTTCGTTCTCTTAAGGTAGCTATTTAACTTGTTTGCCATGATAAGCAACCTGCTTCCCCGACCGTCGCGGACACCATTCTTGGACAGAAGTCCTAGTACGTAGAGTACTTTCCCTAGGTATGTGCCCGTTCGTGACTATCGTTGCGTGCATACGGACACGCTTGGGTATGTTTACCATACAAGGTTTACTAGGGAAACCTGCTTGCTCGACCATTGCCCTCCCGTCGCGGACACCATTCTTGGACAGAAGTCCTAGTACGTAGAGTACTTTCCCTAGGTATGTGCCCGTTCGTGACTATCGTTGCGTGCATACGGACACGCTTGGGTATGTTTACCATACAAGGTTTACTAGGGAAACCTGCTTGCTCGACCATTGCCCTCCCGTCGCGGACACCATTCTTGGACAGAAGTCCTAGTACGTAGAGTACTTTCCCTAGGTATGTGCCCGTTCGTGACTATCGTTGCGTGCATACGGACACGCTTGGGTATGTTTACCATACAAGGTTTACTAGGGAAACCTGCTTGCTCGACCATTGCCCTCCCGTCGCGGACACCATTCTTGGACAGAAGTCCTAGTACGTAGCGTTCTTTATTGTACTTGATCAGGTTGTATGACTTCGCTTTGTTCCATCGGACACTTGCTATGCTCACTAAGGGGTTTTGTTGTGATGGTACGATAAGCCCACCGTCTATCTATCCGGCACTTTATCAACACTTTTCACCCAAGTCATAGGAACGTAGTTACTTTCCCTGACGGTACACAATTTTGGTGCACGGCTATCCTGACCGGCAACTTGTACCAACAGGACATCCATGACACGCGTACGCTCGGGCTGCGCCCTCCTGTTGTACTTTCCCTGATCGGTACACCATTGGGTGCACGGCATATGACCGGAAACTTGTACCACATGGACATCATGAACGCGTACGCTCGGGCTGGCCCTCCGTGTTGTACTTTCCCTGATCGGTACACAATTTTGGTGCACGGCTATCCTGACGGCAACTTGTACCAACATGGACATCCATGAACGCGTACGCTCGGGCTGCGCCCTCCGTGTTTGACTTCCCTGATCGGTACACAATTTGGTGCACGGCTATCCTGACCGGCAACTTGTACCAACATGGACATCCATGAACGCGTACGCTCGGGCTGCGCCCTCCGTGTTGTACTTTCCATGATCGGTACACAATTTTGGTGCACGGCTATCCTGACCGGCAACTTGTACCAACATGGACATCCATGAACGCGTACGCTCGGGCTGCGCCCTCCGTGTTGTACTTTCCCTGATCGGTACACAATTTTGGTGCACGGCTATCCTGACGGCACTAAATCGTCAGTTTCGTCCATAACCTAGGAACGTCGTGTTGGTTTCATCATTTTTTTAGTTTGATTCGGTTAATATGATTGAAAATACCTAAGTCCAGAAATCTGAACGGAATACTTGTCCATGTTGCGCCAAAAGCACTGACCAACGCCTAGCTTGGGACCAATTTATAGTTTAATTTCCATTAAAGTTTGAAAAATACGCTAAGTCCCAGAAATCTGAACTCGAATACTTCATCCATGTTGCGCCAAAAGCTACTGACAACGCCTAGCTTGAGACCCATATAGTTTAATTTCCATTAATAGTTTTGAAAAATACGCTAAGTCCAGAAATCTGAACTCGAATACTTCCTCCATGTTGCGCCAAAGCTACTGACCAACGCTAGCTTGAGCCATTTATAGTTTAATTTCCATTAATAGTTTTGAAAAATACGCTAAGTCCCAGAAATCTGAACTCGAATACTTCCTCCATGTTGCGCCAAAAGCTACTGACCAACGCCTAGCTTGAGACCCATTTATAGTTTAATTTCCATTAATAGTTTTGAAAAATACGCTAAGTCCCAGAAATCTGAACTCGAATACTTCCTCCATGTTGCGCCAAAAGCTACTGACCAACGCCTAGCTTGTGACCCATTTATAGTTTAATTTCCATTAATAGTTTTGAAAAATACGCTAAGTCCCAGAAATCTGAACTCGAATACTTCCTCCATGTTGCGCCAAAAGCTACTGACCAACGCCTAGCTTGAGACCCATTTATAGTTTAATTTCCATTAATAGTTTTGAAAAATACGCTAAGTCCCAGAAATCTGAACTCGAATACTTCCTCCATGTTGCGCCAAAAGCTACTGACCAACGCCTAGCTTGAGACCCATTTATAGTTTAATTTCCATTAATAGTTTTGAAAAATACGCTAAGTCCCAGAAATCTGAACTCGAATACTTCCTCCATGTTGCGCCAAAAGCTACTGACCAACGCCTAGCTTGAGACCCATTTATAGTTTAATTTCCATTAATAGTTTTGAAAAATACGCTAAGTCCCAGAAATCTGAACTCGAATACTTTCTCCATGTGGCGCCAAAAGCTACTGACCAACGCCTAGGTACATGGTTGGTACATGGATTGTATGCATGCAGGCGTACTGCCGTGCTGGACCGGAAAATCGCACTAGCTACTAGAACGTAGAGTAATTCCCCTAGATAGGTGCTTTTGCATGCCTCTGATCGACGACCATGCAACTTGCAACGTGCGACACGCGTAGGTAGGCTTCCCCATACAAGTTCCCTAGGGTAGCACCAAATTGCATACTTTCAGGCGTAATTTTCGGAACCGTGTACCGTGCATGGTACAAGTATCAGTAGCTCGTGCAATTTGTTTTGCATCGTGTTGCGGTTGCAGGTGCGTCAAGATAGGAGTGTTTCGAGACTTTTGCCAAGCTTGAGTGCCATTTGCAGGATAATTGATGTTCTAGCCACGTTAAACATGCCACTTAATGCCGAAAAGGAAAAAGCCGTTTTCTAGGGACGTCCTGTCAAAAAGGTTGCCATCAGCGCTTTCCTCTCGAGTTCAGGATTCTTGGACTTAGCGTTTTTTCACGATCCAATCAAAAGACCAGATCGTGAAATAAACAATTAATACAAGTATGTACTAGTACATCCCTTCAACCGAAGGAAGTACACCATACATGACCCGTACGCCAATCATCCAAGCACATGACACGTCGACTAAGTCAACACATCATACAACTTGGACAACCGACGGGCAAGTAGGTCATCTCGTACACGACACATCGACCGACGAGGTCAACACGCCATGCACAAGACATCCTACTACCAAGACCGACCACCTCGACACACGACACGTTAACCAAACATGGTCAACATCATCATGCGCAAGGCAACCGGCCCAAACGGGTCAACATATACAACTTGTAACGAGAGCATGTAAGCTTACTGGTGTGGTCTGCACGTTCCTCGCATCAAGACAATCAAGTCAAGAAGGAGGAACGCCGACAAGCTCATTAGTGTTACGCGTCCATCTCCAACCTATGTCAAGTCACTCGTCTGACAAGGAAGAAGCACGACACATGTCCACTAATGTAAAGGAACAGTCTCCAGACCAAGTCAAGTCGCTCGTCTGACAAGGAAGGAGCCTGCACCAAGCTTCACCAGTATCCACCAAGTCCATTGTCCGTGAAGGCGGTCGAGCACAACACAGACCAGACAAGGTGAACAAAAGCTTACTACGAGTGTACTTATATGACTCACTGGTGTGGTCCGCACGGTCCTCACATCGAGACAATCAAGTCAAGAAGGAGGCACGCCGACAAGCTCATCAGTGTTAAGCAACCTTCTCCACAGCATGTCAAGTCACTCGTCTGACAAGCTAGGAGCACGATGCATGTCCACCAATGTAAAGCCTTAGTCTCCAGACCAAGTCAAGTCACTCGTCTGACAAGGAAGGAGCCTAAGTCAAGCTTCACCAGTACCCATTACCTAGTCCATGGCTGCATTAAGCACTTCATGAACAGGACAAGGTAGAGCCATAATGAGTGTACAGTATACGTACTGGTGTGGGTCGCACGGTCCTCACATCAAGACAATCAAGTCAAGAAGGAGGCACGCCGACAAGCTCACTAGTGTTACGTGTCCCGCTCCATACCATGGTCAAGTCACTCGTCTGACACGGAAGGAGCCAACTCTTGTCCACTAGTGTAAAGGAACGGTCTCCAGACCAAGTCAAGTCACTCGTCTGACAAGGAAGGAGCACGCACCAAGCTTCACCAGTGACCAACCCACTCCCTTGACGATGAAGGTAGCCAAGCTTCAACGCTAGGGTATGGGTAGTCCGTATGACTGTACTGGTGTGGGTCGCACGGTCCTCACATCAAGACAATCAAGTCGAGAAGGAGGCACGCTGACAAGCTCACCAGTGTTACGTGTCCCGCTCCATACCATGTCAAGTCACTCGTCTGACACGGAGAAGGAGCCAACTCTTGTCCACTAGTGTAAAGGAACGGTCTCCAGACCAAGTCAAGTCACTCGTCTGACAAGGAAGGAGCACGCACCAAGCTTCACCAGAGCACGGTACCACGGTCCCCAGACCAAGATGGTTAAATACGCCATCGAGGAAGGGGCACGCAATCCCTTGCTACACTCAACCAAGTACACTCTTGCTCTCACAAAAGTATCCCCTGTGTCGACGTGGTCCCCAGACCAAGACGCGCTTGCGCACATCGAGGAAGGGGCACACGGACAAACCACCAAGCATGGGTCGCCTGAGAGGATCGATGCGAACGCATCTCTACAACTCGCAGCTCCCAGCCTGAAGTCCCGTCGTTTGCGGGCGGTTGATAGGTGTCGAAACTAGGTATATCCACGTTGGGCAGAGCTCAAGCCAACGGCGTTCCCAGTTACGGTACTAACACGTGCAGCGAACTCCACTCATTGCGGCCTAGGTATAGCGGGATGAGACGCCGGGCTGCGAAGGCAGACTCCAACGGATCTCAGAGGGTTGTTAGGCCCGCTAGCTTCCGAACACCTAATGGGTTTGAGAAGCGCTATCAGCTCGGATTGGCTACGACCTTAGAGGCGTTCAGGCATAATCCAGCGGACGTAGCGTCATACCAAAGTCCGGTCGGACTAGTATTGAGCCAGTGGTCCGTACCTGTGGTTCCTCTCGTACTGCACAGGAATTCCGTTAAGATAGCGACTATAAGCACACACCAGTAGGGTAAAACTAACCTGTCTCACGACGGTCTAAACCCAGCTCACGTTCCCTTGAAAGGGTGAACAATCCTACGCTTGGTGAATTTTGCTTCACAATGATAGGAAGAGCCGACATCGAAGGATCAAAAAGCCACGTCGCTATGAACGCTTGGCGGCCACAAGCCAGTTATCCCTGTAGTAACGCTCGAGCCGTCGTCGTGAGCAGACGTGTTTCTGTCGAGCTCCGTGTCTGAGTTTACTCAATATATATGCAGTGTGCATAATCGGCCGTATATGTGAAATTTCAAATTGGTGCAAAAAGGAAAAGTTGAATATTTCAAAAAGTTATCGAACTTTTCACAAAATTTTTGTTGATAAGTCGCGGAGCCGCCGTCCTCCGGCCATATGCAAAAAATTTTTGGAAAAAGTTCATAAACAAAAAAGTGACTGTGCACGCGGTTTTTCTAAAATAACTTGGCGAAAAATGCTCGGATTCGCCCAACCAAAGTGTTAAATGGTGCGGGACGTTATTACCTATCGTTTGATACCCATATCGGGTGGTTTAGTGAAAAATTGAATTTTATATTAAGAGTTAAACAACTTTTTTAAGTGTTTTTTCAAAATATATTGAAAAGTGTGAGGCCAATCGAAACAGAAAAAACACCAACGTGTGCGTCGTAAAAATACCTTTCTGGCGAGTGGTCGGACGCTCAGATCGGTCCATAAACAAAAAAGTTATGGAAGTTCAAAGTTTACACTTAATTAAGTAAAGTGGAAAAGTTGCATAACTCCTGCAAAACGAGTTGGAGGCGCCTGGGCCCACTCGTTTGGCCCGAATATCGTAGGTGCTTGTACGCCCTTTCGAACGAAGTGTCGCTCGGCCCGATCGGAGTGATATTGGCGGAGTAGTGCAAGTGTAAAGAATTTGACGAATTGTTCAAAAAGTGTATAAGTTTTGGTGGAAACTTTGAAGTTGCACCACGCAAAAACTACTGGGCCGATTTTGATGAAAATCGAAATCTGAGTCGGGGCCAAGTAGTTTAACAAAGTGGCATACTCAGTTTGTTGAAAAAGTGTGTTAAAAAGTTAGTGAACTTTTTGAGTGGCGATTTTACTAACTTTGTGAAAAGTGGTCCGATTTTCGAAAACGACATTTCGTTCGAAGCGTCTTGGCAAGACAAACTCAACGACGTATCGAGTGTCCGCGCGAAATGAAGTTTGACAAAGTTATTAAGAGTGCAAAAAGTGTATAAATTAAATACTTAAGTGTTTTAAAAAAGTGCCTAAAAGTGAACGGATTTTTACAAAAAATACGTCAAAAGACGCGGGCTGACGAGCCCCGTTGACGAGTGTTAGTGTGGTGAAAATCCGTGGAAAATTACGACCAGGATCGCGGGTGGTAGTTTTTCCTATAGTAAAGTGTACACAATATACGGTTCGTCCAGACGTGTTTGCGCAAAGTTTTGCCCTTGGTTGACCTTGGCACGTGCCGGCCGGGCTTGAACGAAAATTTTGCCCCCCCTGGACCAACGGTCAACGGCTGTGACGTCAGCGGCTGCCCCCCCTTGACCAACGGTCATTTGCTGTGACGTCAGCAACGGCCGTATGGGGCGTGACGTCACAGGCATATAGTG
Source organism: Anopheles merus (assembly GCF_017562075.2). Lineage (NCBI taxonomy): Eukaryota > Metazoa > Arthropoda > Insecta > Diptera > Culicidae > Anopheles > Anopheles merus. Next base: position 21,339 of record NW_024428102.1, on the reverse strand, counting down.
AAAAGTGAAAAAGTGCCATAAGTGGAAAAGTTTTGGACCGATTTGGAAAATTTTTGTTGATAAGTCGCGGAGCCGCCGTCCTCCGGCCATATGCAAAATTTTTTTGAAAAAAGTTCATAAACAAAAAAGTGAGTGTGCACGCGGTTTTTCTAAAATAACTCGGCAAAAGCTGGTTAGATTCGCCCAACCAAAGTGTTAAATGGTGCGGGACGATAATACCTATCGTTTGATACCCATATCGGGTAGCTTGGTGAAAAACCGAATTTTATATTAAGAGTTATACAACTTTTTTAAGTGTTTTTTCGAAATATAATGAAAAGTATGTGGCCAACCGAATCGGAAAAAACACCAACGTGTGCGTCGCCTAAATACCTTTCTGGCGAGTGGTCGAACGCCCAGATCGGTCCATAAACAAAAAAGTTATGGAAGTGTAAAGAATTTGGCGAATTGTTCAAAAAGTGTATAAGTTTTGGTGGAAACTTTGAAGTTGCACCGCGCGAAAACTACTGGGCCGATTTTGATGAAAATCGAAATCTGAGTCGGGGCCAAGTAGTTTAACAAAGTGGCATACTCAGTTTGTTGAAAAAGTGTGTTAAAAAGTTAGTGAACTTTTTGAGTGGCGATTTTACTAACTTTGTGAAAAGTGGTCCGATTTTCGAAAACGACATTTCGTTCGAAGCGTCTTGGCAAGACAAACTCAACGACGTATCGAGTGTCCGCGCGAAATGAAGTTTGACAAAGTTATTAGGAGTGCAAAAAGTGTATAAATTAAATACTTAAGTATTTAAAAAAGTGCCTAAAAGTGAACGGATTTTTACAAAAAATACGTCAAAAGACGCGGGCTGACGAGCCCCGTTGACGAGTGTTAGTGTGGTGAAAATCCGTGGAAAATTACGACCAGGATCGCGGGTGGTAGTTTTTCCTATAGTAAAGTGTACACAATATACGGTTCGTCCAGACGTGTTTGCGCAAAGTTTTGCCCTTGGTTGACCTTGGCACGTGCCGGCCGGGCTTGGACGAAAATCTTGCCCCCCCTGGACCAACGGTCAACGGCTGTGACGTCAGCGGCTGCCCCCCCTTGACCAACGGTCATTTGCTGTGACGTCAGCAACGGCCGTACGGGGCGTGACGTCACAGGCATACAGTGCAAACCCAAAAAGTGCCGTAAGTTGGAAAATTGTGGGCCGATTTGGAAAATTTTTGTTGGTAACTCGCGGAGCCGCCGTCCTCTGGGCGCATGCCAAAAATTTTCCGGAAAATCGGAAAAACAAAAAAGTGTATGTGCACGCGCTTTTCCGGCCATATCTCGTCGGAAAATTGCCCGATCCGGAAAATTCCAACGCCAAACGGTAGGGCCGTGAAAGACCAACCCGCCGGTGTGTGAAAATCGCGGATCGGAAAAGCCTGTGAAAAGTTACGAGCGATTTTCCACGAAAAATAGTGTTTTTCCGGAATAACTTTTCCGGGAAAATCGGAAAAATTCAGGAGACGTGTGTAACGGGTGCGCGGGGAAATTCGGCTTGTCTGGACTACCCGGACGTCCAAATCGGACGGTAAATAAGCGAACAGTGCAATTTCCAGTTTCGTGACGTCTAACTGCACCACCAAAGTACTAGAGGGCGCCACCTGTCAAAATTAAAATTGGTCTATCTCTGGAACCACTGGTCGGATCCGGACGGGCAAGTGCTCGCTGGAATCAGCATCGCCCCGGCTATCTGCCAGTGCTGCCATCGTGGCCATTTTCGGCCGTTTCAGGGTTGCCAGTTTTTGACAGGTGGCCAAAATTTCAACTGTGCACCACTCCGAAACGGGTAGCCCCAGCTGAACGGGCAAGTGTTTGCTGACATTGGCACTTGCCCGGCTACCCAGCAGTGTGGCCAGCTTGGTCGAAAACGCTTGCGGCAGTGTTGCCAGCCTTGAGTGTAGTGTATCGTTTCGTGTCGCGCGTTCAACGCAGAGTGCGACGGGCTGCGTCCATACCCTCGTATAAAGAGGTGCGCGCACGAACGGGAAAGTGATTCAACAACGCAGGGGATGGGCGACGAGGCCCAACCCCCACAAGTGAGTGGGCCGTACCAGTTGCGGTCAAGAAAAGGGTCGGTGGCTGTGATGCAGCCACAACCCATCGAGCGCCCGGCCACACCGATGATGGATGTGTGCTATTCAAGCGACGACGACGAGCTGAATAGCACCATCATCGCGATGCCGGAACCCGCGTCGGAGTGTGAGGCAGCGGAGGCGGCCATGGACCTGGAGCCACCAGCAGCAGCACAGCCAACACCAACGGCATCCCCTGTCCCGGGCAACGCGGTAGTTGCTGGGCCCATCGACGCGGGAAGTTGTGCCCTGCTGATGGCACAGCTTCAAAGCATCGGCGCCCAGCTAACGACGGCGCTGGAGGAGCTGCGACTTTGCCGCGAGGAAAACGCGGCACTCCGCCGCGAGAACGAGCTGCTGCTCACGGGCACTCGTTCGGTGCTTGAGCTGCAGACTGCAGCGAACGCAACCCTCCAGCAGTCGTCGGGGCAAGGCGGTAACCGGGAAACGGCCCGGAAGCGCCAACAGCGGCTGAGGAAGCGCGAACGAGAACGGCAGCAGCAGCAGCAGCAGCAGCAGCAGCAGCAGCAGCAGCAGCAGCAGCAGCAGCAGCAGCAGCAGCAGCAGCAGCAGCAGCAGCAGCAGCAGCAGCAGCAGCAGCAGCGTCAGCAGCAGCAGCAGCAGCAGCAGCAGCAGCAGCAGCAGCAGCAGCAGCAGCAGCAGCAGCAGCAGCAGCAGCAGCAGCAGCAGCAGCAGCAGCAGCAGCAGCAGCAGCAGCAGCAGCAACAGCAGCAGCAGCAGCAAAGTTTGCCTCGACGCGAACAGAGGCAGCAGCAGCTTCCCCCACGACTGCAGCAGCAACAGCAGCAGCTACAACAACAACAGCAGCAGCAGCAACCGCAGCAGCAGCTTTGGACAACGGTGGTAAGAGGCCACCCGTCCCAGCGGCAACGCCAACCGCAGCAACAGCAGCAGCAGCAGCAGCAGCAGCAGCAGCAACAGCAGCAGCAGCAAGGTGAGCGCTATGTCCCACCACAGCTCCGGCAGCAGCGACAGCAGCAGCAGCGCTCGCAGCACCAGCAGCAACAGCCGCAGCAGCCGCAGCAGCAGCAACAGCGTCCACAGCAACAGCGTCCACAACAGCAGCGTCAACAGCAGCAGCGACCTCAGCAACAGCGAACACAGCAGCGAAAGCCGGCCAAGCCCGAGCTTATTGAGGTTTCGCCCAACGAAGGTCAGGACTGGGAGAGCCTCCTGCTGCTTGTTCAAACGGCAGTCAGGACTGACGAGCGGTACAAGCCGCTTAAGGACCACGTCGTCCTGGGCCGTCGCACCAGTAAGGCGTTGCTGCGACTCACGCTAAGCCGCAAGGCGAATGCGCAGTATATGCTGCAACAGGTTCGAGCCATCGTGGGCAGTGCTGGAGTGTGCCGGCACGTCACAGAAATGACGACAGTTGTCGTCCATGACGTCGACCCGCTTGCCCGAGAAGACGATTTGACTTCGCTGCTCGACAGCAAGTTCGAGTCGGGAGCGGGAATTGTGTCCACAACGATGACAAAGATGACGGATGGCACCCAACGCGCGCACGTGCGACTGCCCGCGAAGTTTGCGAAGGAACTCGACGGCACTAAGATTAAGCTGGGCTTTTGCGTCAGCAAAATCAGAGCCGCGCCACCGACCCCTCGAGAGCGTGTGCGCTGCTATCGCTGCCTCGAGCTGGGTCACCGGGCCCATGACTGCCGTTCACCCGACGATCGGCAAAACATGTGTATACGCTGCGGCGTCGTTGGGCACATGGCGAAAGTATGCACTTCTCAGCTAAAGTGCCTCAAGTGCGGTGGTCCACACACAATTGGACACCCTGACTGCGCCCGGTCGGCTCCACAATGACCCCACAACTGCGAGTAATGCAGGTCAACTTGGGCAGAGGGGAGAGGGCCCAGGATATTGCCCTCCAAACTGCCCGAGAGAAGAAAGTGGACGTGCTGCTGCTGTCGGAGCTGTATCGGCCGCCTGTTAACAACGGTCGATGGGCCTTTGACTGCTCAAAAAAGGTCGCCATCGTCGCTACTGGGTCGCTTCCCCTACAGAGAATTTGGTGCAGCAACACACCGGGACTCGTCGCTGCCGAGATCGGCGGCACCACATTCCTCAGCTGCTACGCACCACCTCGTCAGCCTACCGACGAGTTCGAGCGCTTCATCGAAGCGGTGCAGCTCGAAGCGCTTACCCATTCACAAGTCGTGATAGCCGGCGACTTCAACGCCTGGCATGTGGAATGGGGAAGCGAGCGCAACAGCGAGAGGGGGGAAGAGCTGTTTAGCGCCATACAGCAGCTAGACCTGGTGGTTTTAAACCAGGGCACGACGAACACCTTTGACGGCAACGGAGCGGCAACAGCAAGCATCGTCGATGTAGCGTTTGCGACACCAACCATCGCGCAGCCGGGAACGTGGAACGTGTGCGGTGAGTATTCGTATTCCGACCACCGGTACATCACGTACACAGTCGGCACCACAGTTCCCGTCGCAAACGAGCCTTCACCACCATCGAGAAGACAGCAGGGACGCATTCGACACGCGGGTCGGCGGTACAAGGCGACGCAGTTCTCGCAGCGAGCCTTCCTGTCGACGCTGCTGGACGAGCGGTTCTCAGAACGGGCGGTGAGTCATGAACGCATGGTCGAGATCATGCTCGCCGCGTGCGACAAAACGATGCAGCGGGTTACAACGTCGCACAGTGACCCCCATCGTGACCTGTTCTGGTGGACGCCGCTGCTCAGGCTGCTGCGAGAGAACTGCGAACGCGCCCGTGATCGAATGCAGCAGACCAGCGACCTGCAAGAGCGGAGCATCGCCGCAGCACAACATCGTACAGCGAGGGCGGAGCTGGGGAAGGCGATTAAGGCCAGCAAGCGGAACTCGTTCCAGGAGCTGATCGACATCGCCGAAGAGAATGTGTTCGGAGCCGGATATCTCGTCGTTCTGTCCCACCTCCGTGGTGGACGGACGCCACCCGAGACGGAGCGGGACAGGCTCGAACACATTGTGTCCGATCTCTTCCCCCAGCACCCGCCCCTCGTCTGGCCAGAAGCGGCAATCATCGAGGGAGAGGAGCGGCCAGGAGCAGTAACAGATGTCTCGGACGATGAATTAAAACTCATCGCACGCCGCATGGCCAACAAAAAGGCCCCGGGACTCGACGGTATCCCGAATGCGGCAGTGAAAGCAGCCATCCTCGAGCACACGGGGGTTTTCACAGCGTTGTACCAGGACTGCCTCGCTAACGGCACGTTTCCTGCAGCGTGGAAGAGGCAGCGCCTTGTACTCATCCCGAAGCCAGGAAAACCCCCAGGATTGAGCAGCTCGTACCGGCCCCTGTGCATGTTGGATGCACTGGGCAAGGTGCTTGAGCGCTTGATCCTCAACAGGCTGCACGAGCATCTGGAGGATCCGGAAGCGACACGACTGTCGGACCGACAGTACGGTTTCCGCAGAGGGCGCTCGACCATCGGTGCCATACAGAGAGTTGTTGAGGCCGGCCAGCGTGCGATGTCGTTCGGTCGCACGAACCGACGCGACAAACGCTTCCTACTAGTTGCGGCGCTAGACGTTAGGAATGCGTTCAATACGGCCAGCTGGCAGGCCATCGCCGCTGCGCTGCAGTCGAAAGGAGTTCCGGCCGGCCTCCAACGCATCATACACAGCTACTTTCAGGGCCGAGAGCTGGTGTATGAAACCTCTGATGGCCCGGTAGTGCGGTCCGTCACGGCAGGGGTTCCACAGGGGTCTATTCTAGGCCCCACTCTGTGGAACACGATGTATGACGGTGTGTTAGACATCGCCCTGCCACCCGATGCGGAGATCCTGGGGTATGCCGACGACCTGGTGCTGCTGGTCCCAGGCACAACCCCAGACAGTGTGAAAGCTGCTGCAGAAGAGGCGATCACCTCAGTGATGGAGTGGATGGCTCAACACCATCTCGAACTGGCGCCGGCGAAAACGGAGATGGTGGTCATTTCCAGCTCCAAAGCCCCGACGCGGATTACCGTCCGAGTAGGCGACGTGGACGTCACCTCGTCCCGCTCGATCCGCTATCTCGGCGTGACCCTCCAGGACAAGTTGTCGTGGCTGCCGCACGTCAAGGAGGTCACCGAGAGGGCTGGGAAGATCGCCGACGCCACATCCAGATTGCTGCGAAACCATAGCGGACCAAGGGCATCGAAAGCGAAGCTGCTAGCTTCGGTGTCCGAGTCCGTTATGCGGTATGCTGCACCAGTATGGAGCATGGAGCTGCAAA
>NW_024428102.1:7500-10000 GCF_017562075.2 Anopheles merus | reverse complement strand
CCTGGAGAGTAGACTGCCGGTGGCCATCGGGAACGACGTAGCATTAGTTCGAACCATGCGGCTTGACACACACCACAAACCCTACGCATCAAACACCACCAACACGAAACGCATCCAACATACGCTCGAGAGTGTCCACTTTCAACGCCCGAGGACCCGCAGACGGGGACCAAGCACGTCATTATGCACAGCGACCGCCCAGTGCGTCGGATGACCCGGGCACCTTCGCGGACGGCCACTGTAGTTAACTAAATGAGACTTTGGTAATTAGTAGGCACTCAAGAATGTGTGCATCGGTCGGGATTAAACGTCCGATGCGCCATATGCGTTCAACTTATCAATGTTCATGTGTCCTGCAGTTCACATTATGACGCGCATTTAGCTGCGGTCTTCATCGATCCATGAGCCGAGTGATCCCCTGCCTAGGGTTTAAAGAGTGCCTTTCGGCGCCGAGTGGCGTAACCGCGTTCAAAGTTTGGTATGCAACACACTCGACCTGCAACAATGGGTTACTCAAACTTGTACAAGTACAAGTGTTGTCTCTTACGAGACGTCTTGATATGCTCTCTACAAAAGCGTGCGCTAGAGTAGGTACAAATTAATGCACGTCCCAGATAGTGACGATCTCTGGGAGGAAGAACCTTAAGGAACTTCCCGCACACATCAAGACTAGGGTTTGGGCGTGTCCATGCCGGCGCCGAGTACAAGTTACCGCGTTCAAAGTTTGGTAAGCAGCGCACTCGACCTCCAACACAACACGTCCCGTGTCTTGATATGCTCTCTACAAAAGCGTGCGCTAATGCAGGTACAAATTAATGTACGTCCCAGATAGTGACGATCTCTGGGAGGAAGAACCTTAAGGAACTCCCCGCACATATCAAGACTTATAGGTGAGAACGGCCAATCACCTATTTCTCTTAGTAAAACTCACAACTCATTCCTTGGGTTTGGAAGTGTCCATGTCGGTGCCGAGTACAAGTTACCGCGTTCAAAGTTTGGTAAGCAGCGCACTCGACCTCCAACATAACACTTCACGTCTTGATATGCTCTCTACAAAAGCGTGTGCCTATGTAGGTACAAATTAATGTACGTCCCAGATAGTGACGATCTCTGGGAGGAAGAACCTTAAGGAACTCCCCGCACATATCAAGAATTATAGGTAACGCTGCCAATTACCTGTTTCTCTTAGTAAAACTCACAACTCATTCCTTGGGTTTGGAAGTGTCCATGTCGGTGCCGAGTACAAGTTACCGCGTTCAAAGTTTGGTAAGCAGCGCACTCAACCTCCAACATAACCCTTCACGTCTTGATATGCTCTCTACAAAAGCGTGCGCCTATGTAGGTACAAATTAATGTACGTCCCAGATAGTGACGATCTCTGGGAGGAAGAACCTTAAGGAACTCCCCGCACATATCAAGAATTATAGGTAACGCTGCCAATTACCTGTTTCTCTTAGTAAAACTCACAACTCATTCCTTGGGTTTGGAAGTGTCCATGTCGGTGCCGAGTACAAGTTACCGCGTTCAAAGTTTGGTAAGCAGCGCACTCAACCTCCAACATAACCCTTCACGTCTTGATATGCTCTCTACAAAAGCGTGCGCTAATGTAGGTACAAATTAATGTACGTCCCAGATAGTGACGATCTCTGGGAGGAAGAACCTTAAGGAACTCCCCGCACATATCAAGAATTATAGGTAACGCTGCCAATTACCTGTTTCTCTTAGTAAAACTCACAACTCATTCCTTGGTTTGGAAGTGTCCATGTCGGTGCCGAGTACAAGTTACCGCGTTCAAAGTTTGGTAAGCAGCGCACTCGACCTCCAACATAACCTTCACGTCTTGATATGCTCTCTACAAAAGCGTGCGCTATGCAGGTACAAATTAATGTACGTCCCAGATAGTGACGATCTCTGGGAGGAAGAACCTTAAGGAACTCCCCGCACATATCAAGAATTATAGGTAACGCTGCCAATTACCTGTTTCTCTTAGTAAAACTCACAACTCATTCCTTGGGTTTGGAAGTGTCCATGTCGGTGCCGAGTACAAGTTACCGCGTTCAAAGTTTGGTAAGCAGCGCACTCAACCTCCAACATAACCCTTCACGTCTTGATATGCTCTCTACAAAAGCGTGCGCTAATGCAGGTACAAATTAATGTACGTCCCAGATAGTGACGATCTCTGGGAGGAAGAACCTTAAGGAACTCCCCGCACATATCAAGAATTATAGGTAACGCTGCCAATTACCTGTTTCTCTTAGTAAAACTCACAACTCATTCCTTGGGTTTGGAAGTGTCCATGTCGGTGCCGAGTACAAGTTACCGCGTTCAAAGTTTGGTAAGCAGCGCACTCAACCTCCAACATAACCCTTCACGTCTTGATATGCTCTCTACAAAAGCGTGCGCTAATGTAGGTACAAATTAATGTACGTCCCAGATAGTGACGATCTCTGGGAGGAAGAACCTTAAGGAACTCCCCGCACATATCAAGAATTATAGGTAA
>NW_024428102.1:0-2500 GCF_017562075.2 Anopheles merus | reverse complement strand
TCTACTCCTTCGATGTGTCGGGAAACATTGCTAGCGGTCACTCTGCACTAGTGGAAGAACTCCACCGTGATACGGGAGACATTGCTAACGGTTACTCTGCACCTCGTCGAGTTACCACCGTGTGTCGGAAGACTTTGCTCCTGAGTCTCTCTGCACTGCGTAAGCTACCGCCGTGTGTCGGGAAGCATTGCTAGCGGTCACTCTGCACTAGTGGAATGATACCACCGTGATACGGGAGACATTGCTAACGGCTACTCTGCACTTCGCGGACCTGCTTACTCTGTGACGGGAGACTTGCTAGCGGCTTCTCTGCACTACTGGGCTACCACCTTGTGACGGGAGACATTGCTAGCGGTCACTCTGCACTAGTGGTAGAACACCACCGTGATACGGGAGACATTGCTAACGGTCACTCTGCACAGGTGCCAATACCACCTTGTGACGGGAAACATTGCTAGAAACCGATCGGCATCTCTGCGCGATTACTTGAACACACCCCCAACTTAGTCAACTGTTAAACTTTTTCGTAATCACGGCGGGACACATTGCTCGAGCTCTAACGGACCTCTGCACGCATGAAACATGGTGGCGGGAATCATTGCTAGAACCGAACGGCGCCTCTGCGCGATGTACAAGCTCAACAGGAACCTCGTATCGGCTGCCGAGCCGGAGCTCGAACAACTTGGACTATCACCTCTAATTATATCAACTCACACCTCCCCCGAGGGTTCCGCAGAATTGCTTCTGGGTCCCCTTATCGTTAATTGCGATTCGTGTTTGCATTACACTACATTGAGCTATTCCAACTTGTTTATCCGCATGGCGAACATTTGCTGCATAGAACATTTAAGTTCCACTTTGCTCTCCCCTACGTGGGTCTGAGCTTCGCTCTCAGGGAAAGTTATGCCACATTTGGTAAGGGAAACCCGGTTTCATCACGCTATTTTACCTGCACCATGACCCCAGACACATTTGTTCAATGGATTAGATCCAAGGAACGCCGACAAACCATGCACCACTACCCTTAATAGCTCATCGAGCTTAGCGTGAATCCTTCGAGTTTCCCTAAAAAGTTCGATTGGTCTTGCAGTGTTTAAAGACAACGAAGCTTAGTTTCAAGCATGCATTTAATATACGCTTACGAAAACCTCTTAAACTGTTACGACTTTTATGCTTGAAACCATCACGACGAAGTCTTAGGGTCCGTAGACCCGTGATGTACCGCTCCAGGGAGCTTTTTGAAAGGTTGGGTAGGTCCTTTCAGGGTCCGTAGACCCTCTACGCTGCCAGTTCTCAGCGTAAGAGTACAGCAAACTAGCCAGCTACTGTCTCTTCATGGGTCCGAAGACCCAAAAATATATTTGCTACTGACCACCTTAAGCGATGCTGGGGTGTCTGTAATTTTCGAGATTTTGTCCCCGGGACACCTAGTCCGGGGCATAAGCCGTGTACTACAAGGCCTAATTTTACTCTAATATACGCATATCAACTCGAAATCATAGGTTAAGATCATCGGCAGACACCACCAGACACCACTTTTGCTTCATAAGTTCGGACTATGGTCATACGACGAACTAAATCGGGGAGGGGACGTATGACCCAAATGGGGGCCGAAATGACCCACCGACACCTCAAACCATGCTCCTACGACAAAATAGAGGTAAAAACTACGATTTGGTGAAATTTTCATTTTTGACCTCGGAGCAAGGTACCCTCCCTATAGTAGGCAATGAACAAATGATCATGTTCCCAGGAGGGCAAAAGTTGGGAACTCGAGAGGAAAGCGCTAATGGCGCGCCTTACCTAGGGGCCCGTAGAGTAAAAAGGGTACCCCCAAAAAAGTTGTTGTTTGACGTTCTGGTTTCACTTTTCATCATCTAAAATGCGTTTTCTACACGTTTTCAGTGATTTTGGCGAAAAAAAATTTTTTGACTACTCGAGCTCTCCGGCCCGTTCGGTGACCATTTTTTGACAAAAGCTAGGGAGCTGCCCCTAGGTTTGGGGTGTCACAAAATTTTGAAAGTGGTCAAAAAACCACTATCCAGAATCGGATGTAGAATCATTAGACGAACTTAAAATTGTTCTACGACCCATGTCTGCGACGTTTAGTTTTCGAGTTATGGCCCGCCGTAGGTCTGACGGAGAACTTTTGCTAAGCGCACTTTGATGTTTGTATGAAAAGTACCCTACCTAGGGACGCGTAGAGCAAATTGGTACCCCGGGATGTTGTCGGTTGACTTTCTGGTTGCCTTTTCATCATCTAGGGTGTGTTTCTGACACGTTTGAGGGTTTTAGCGAAAAAAAATTTTTGACTACTCGAGCTCTCCGGCCCGTTCGTGCACTTTTTGGAAAAAGCTAGGGAGCTGTCCCTAGGTCGGGGTGTCACAAAATGATGAAAGTGGTCAAAAAAACCACTAATCCAGAATCGGATAGAGAAAATGATAACGAGCTTTAAAATTGTTCTACGACCCCATGTTCTGCGACGTTTAGTATTCGAGGT
>NW_024428101.1:40000-41466 GCF_017562075.2 Anopheles merus | reverse complement strand
GCCGAAGTTGACCGAAATTGATGATTTAGAGGAAGTAAAAGTCGTAACAACGGTTTCGTAGGTGAACTGCGGAAGGATCATAACTGGTTATAATGAGTTATAACGAGGTTTGGAGGGTTATGTTGGAGGTCGAGTGCGCTGCTTTTACCAAACTTTGAACGCAGGTAACTTGCACTCGGCGGCGACATGCACGGCAAAACCTCAGTCTTGATATGTGCGGGAGTTCCTTAAGGTTCTCTCTCCCGGAGATCGTCACTATCCGGGACGTACATTCATTTGTACCTGCATTTGCGTAAGCTTATGTAGAGAGCATATCAAGACGGGACGTGTTGTGTTGGTGGTCGAGTGCGTTGCATACCAAACTTTGAACGCGGTAACTTGTACTCGGCCTACACGCACTCCCTAACTGGTGCTTGGCCGTTCTTAACTATTGGTCTTGATATGTGCGGGGAGTTCCTTAAGGTTCTTCCTCCCAGAGATCGTCATTATCCGGACGTACATTCATTTGTACCTGCATTAGCGCACGCTTTGTAGAGAGCATATCAAGACGGGGAAAGGTTATGTTGGAGGTCGAGTGCGCTGCTTACCAAACTTGAACGCGGTAACTTGCACTCGGCGCCGACATGGACACTTCCCTACTTACGGGTTAAGTTGTGAGTATATTCAGTGTTTTATACACGTCTCGCAGAGAGACAGGTGATTGGCCGTTCTCACCTATAAGTCTTGATATGTGCGGGGAGTTCCTTAAGGTTCTTCCTCCCAGAGATCGTCACTATCTGGGACGTACATTAATTTGTACCTGCATTAGCGCACGCTTTTGTAGAGAGCATATCAAGACGTGAAGGGTTATGTTGGAGGTTGAGTGCGCTGCTTACCAAACTTTGAACGCGGTAACTTGTACTCGGCACCGACATGGACACTTCCAAACCCAAGGAATGAGTTGTGAGTTTTACTAAGAGAAACAGGTAATTGGCAGCGTTACCTATAATTCTTGATATGTGCGGGGAGTTCCTTAAGGTTCTTCCTCCCAGAGATCGTCACTATCTGGGACGTACATTAATTTGTACCTACATTAGCGCACGCTTTTGTAGAGAGCATATCAAGACGTGAAGGGTTATGTTGGAGGTCGAGTGCGCTGCTTACCAAACTTTGAACGCGGTAACTTGTACTCGGCACCGACATGGACACTTCCAAACCAAGGAATGAGTTGTGAGTTTTACTAAGAGCAACAGGTAATTGGCAGCGTTACCTATAATTCTTGATATGTGCGGGGAGTTCCTTAAGGTTCTTCCTCCCAGAGATCGTCACTATCTGGGACGTACATTAATTTGTACCTACATAGGCACACGCTTTTGTAGAGAGCATATCAAGACGTGAAGTGTTATGTTGGAGGTCGAGTGCGCTGCTTACCAAACTTTGAACGCGGTAACTTGTACTCGGCACCGACATGGACACTTCCAAACCCA
>NW_024428101.1:5000-35000 GCF_017562075.2 Anopheles merus | reverse complement strand
ATGATGATGCAGGACTGTGCTCCCCATACAGGCGTCTCGCGTCCTGAGTCACTTGACGCCTTCTCGCTCTAAACCGCGCCTGCCGCAGCCGAAGATCTGCACGGCGTGCTGCAGTTCTGGGCGATGGTGGTGGAGATGGGGGACGTCCTGCTCGCTGCACTTCCCGTTGCCGTGCCCTGGCTGCTCGGCGGCTCGCGTTCCGTCGATCGTTCCGTGCTCGACGGATCTCCGCGCGCCGTGCCTCCAAATCGGCAACGTCTTCCATATGCTGCTCGCTTGCTTGGGATGCGAGGGCTGCTCGCTCGTCGTCCCAGGCTTGCTGAAGCTGAGCCGTTATCCGCTTAGCAGCTTCGCAGATACGGCTCCAGCTCTCGGCATCGCGCAATAGATGCTGCTGGAGGTTTTCCGGACAGACCGGGTCCGTACTTCCCTCGCCGAGTAGCTGCTGCCGGACTTCAGCAAACCTTGGGCACTCGAACATCACGTGCTCCGCGGTCTCAGGAACTCCGCTGCACAGCTGGCAGTCAGGGGACGATGTGAAGCCATTGCGACACAGGTAGTCCCGGAAGAAGCCATGTCCCGAGAGTACCTGGCACAAATGGAACGACACATCTCCATGTTTCCTCGACTGCCAGCTGCCGATGTCTGGAAGTACACGGTGCGCCCAACGCGTGTACCGGCTGGTGTCAGCTTCCGCATCCCACTTTTGCTGCCATTCCTCAATCGTGGCCTGTCGCTCCTGCTTCCGGATGTTCGCCCTCGTGTCAGTTCGGTTGACGGCACTTAGTCGCTGGTAGACCCGGGCGTCTTCATCCACCAGCAGGCAGATGGGGGTCAAGCCAGCCAGGAGGGTGGCAGTCTCATACCTTACGGTACGGAATGCTCGTGCCACCCTCAGTGCCATCTTCCGCTGTACACGCTCCAGCAGGCGACCAGGCTCACGTTTTTGCAGCTCCATGCTCCATACTGGTGCAGCATACCGCATAACGGACTCGGACACCGAAGCTAGCAGCTTCGCTTTCGATGCCCTTGGTCCGCTATGGTTTCGCAGCAATCTGGATGTGGCGTCGGCGATCTTCCCAGCCCTCTCGGTGACCTCCTTGACGTGCGGCAGCCACGACAACTTGTCCTGGAGGGTCACGCCGAGATAGCGGATCGAGCGGGACGAGGTGACGTCCACGTCGCCTACTCGGACGGTAATCCGCGTCGGGGCTTTGGAGCTGGAAATGACCACCATCTCCGTTTTCGCCGGCGCCAGCTCGAGATGGTGTTGAGCCATCCACTCCATCACTGAGGTGATCGCCTCTTCTGCAGCAGCTTTCACACTGTCTGGGGTTGTGCCTGGGACCAGCAGCACCAGGTCGTCGGCATACCCCAGGATCTCCGCATCGGGTGGCAGGGCGATGTCTAACACACCGTCATACATCGTGTTCCACAGAGTGGGGCCTAGAATAGACCCCTGTGGAACCCCTGCCGTGACGGACCGCACTACCGGGCCATCAGAGGTTTCATACACCAGCTCTCGGCCCTGAAAGTAGCTGTGTATGATGCGTTGGAGGCCGGCCGGGACTCCTTTCGACTGCAGCGCAGCGGCGATGGCCTGCCAGCTGGCCGTATTGAACGCATTCCTAACGTCTAGCGCCGCAACTAGTAGGAAGCGTTTGTCGCGTCGGTTCGTGCGACCGAACGACATCGCACGCTGGCCGGCCTCAACAACTCTCTGTATGGCACCGATGGTCGAGCGCCCTCTGCGGAAACCGTACTGTCGGTCCGACAGTCGTGTCGCTTCCGGATCCTCCAGATGCTCGTGCAGCCTGTTGAGGATCAAGCGCTCAAGCACCTTGCCCAGTGCATCCAACATGCACAGGGGCCGGTACGAGCTGCTCAATCCTGGGGGTTTTCCTGGCTTCGGGATGAGTACAAGGCGCTGCCTCTTCCACGCTGCAGGAAACGTGCCGTTAGCGAGGCAGTCCTGGTACAACGCTGTGAAAACCCCCGTGTGCTCGAGGATGGCTGCTTTCACTGCCGCATTCGGGATACCGTCGAGTCCCGGGGCCTTTTTGTTGGCCATGCGGCGTGCGATGAGTTTTAATTCATCGTCCGAGACATCTGTTACTGCTCCTGGCCGCTCCTCTCCCTCGATGATTGCCGCTTCTGGCCAGACGAGGGGCGGGTGCTGGGGGAAGAGATCGGACACAATGTGTTCGAGCCTGTCCCGCTCCGTCTCGGGTGGCGTCCGTCCACCACGGAGGTGGGACAGAACGACGAGATATCCGGCTCCGAACACATTCTCTTCGGCGATGTCGATCAGCTCCTGGAACGAGTTCCGCTTGCTGGCCTTAATCGCCTTCCCCAGCTCCGCCCTCGCTGTACGATGTTGTGCTGCGGCGATGCTCCGCTCTTGCAGGTCGCTGGTCTGCTGCATTCGATCACGGGCGCGTTCGCAGTTCTCTCGCAGCAGCCTGAGCAGCGGCGTCCACCAGAACAGGTCACGATGGGGGTCACTGTGCGACGTTGTAACCCGCTGCATCGTTTTGTCGCACGCGGCGAGCATGATCTCGACCATGCGTTCATGACTCACCGCCCGTTCTGAGAACCGCTCGTCCAGCAGCGTCGACAGGAAGGCTCGCTGCGAGAACTGCGTCGCCTTGTACCGCCGACCCGCGTGTCGAATGCGTCCCTGCTGTCTTCTCGATGGTGGTGAAGGCTCGTTTGCGACGGGAACTGTGGTGCCGACTGTGTACGTGATGTACCGGTGGTCGGAATACGAATACTCACCGCACACGTTCCACGTTCCCGGCTGCGCGATGGTTGGTGTCGCAAACGCTACATCGACGATGCTTGCTGTTGCCGCTCCGTTGCCGTCAAAGGTGTTCGTCGTGCCCTGGTTTAAAACCACCAGGTCTAGCTGCTGTATGGCGCTAAACAGCTCTTCCCCCCTCTCGCTGTTGCGCTCGCTTCCCCATTCCACATGCCAGGCGTTGAAGTCGCCGGCTATCACGACTTGTGAATGGGTAAGCGCTTCGAGCTGCACCGCTTCGATGAAGCGCTCGAACTCGTCGGTAGGCTGACGAGGTGGTGCGTAGCAGCTGAGGAATGTGGTGCCGCCGATCTCGGCAGCGACGAGTCCCGGTGTGTTGCTGCACCAAATTCTCTGTAGGGGAAGCGACCCAGTAGCGACGATGGCGACCTTTTTTGAGCAGTCAAAGGCCCATCGACCGTTGTTAACAGGCGGCCGATACAGCTCCGACAGCAGCAGCACGTCCACTTTCTTCTCTCGGGCAGTTTGGAGGGCAATATCCTGGGCCCTCTCCCCTCTGCCCAAGTTGACCTGCATTACTCGCAGTTGTGGGGTCATTGTGGAGCCGACCGGGCGCAGTCAGGGTGTCCAATTGTGTGTGGACCACCGCACTTGAGGCACTTTAGCTGAGAAGTGCATACTTTCGCCATGTGCCCAACGACGCCGCAGCGTATACACATGTTTTGCCGATCGTCGGGTGAACGGCAGTCATGGGCCCGGTGACCCAGCTCGAGGCAGCGATAGCAGCGCACACGCTCTCGAGGGGTCGGTGGCGCGGCTCTGATTTTGCTGACGCAAAAGCCCAGCTTAATCTTAGTGCCGTCGAGTTCCTTCGCAAACTTCGCGGGCAGTCGCACGTGCGCGCGTTGGGTGCCATCCGTCATCTTTGTCATCGTTGTGGACACAATTCCCGCTCCCGACTCGAACTTGCTGTCGAGCAGCGAAGTCAAATCGTCTTCTCGGGCAAGCGGGTCGACGTCATGGACGACAACTGTCGTCATTTCTGTGACGTGCCGGCACACTCCAGCACTGCCCACGATGGCTCGAACCTGTTGCAGCATATACTGCGCATTCGCCTTGCGGCTTAGCGTGAGTCGCAGCAACGCCTTACTGGTGCGACGGCCCAGGACGACGTGGTCCTTAAGCGGCTTGTACCGCTCGTCAGTCCTGACTGCCGTTTGAACAAGCAGCAGGAGGCTCTCCCAGTCCTGACCTTCGTTGGGCGAAACCTCAATAAGCTCGGGCTTGGCCGGCTTTCGCTGCTGTGTTCGCTGTTGCTGAGGTCGCTGCTGCTGTTGACGCTGCTGTTGTGGACGCTGTTGCTGTGGACGCTGTTGCTGCTGCTGCGGCTGCTGCGGCTGTTGCTGCTGGTGCTGCGAGCGCTGCTGCTGCTGTCGCTGCTGCCGGAGCTGTGGTGGGACATAGCGCTCACCTTGCTGCTGCTGCTGTTGCTGCTGCTGCTGCTGCTGCTGCTGCTGCTGCTGTTGCTGCGGTTGGCGTTGCCGCTGGGACGGGTGGCCTCTTACCACCGTTGTCCAAAGCTGCTGCTGCGGTTGCTGCTGCTGCTGTTGTTGTTGCAGCTGCTGCTGTTGCTGCTGCAGTCGTGGGGGAAGCTGCTGCTGCCTCTGTTCGCGTCGAGGCAAACTTTGCTGCTGCTGCTGCTGTTGCTGCTGCTGCTGCTGCTGCTGCTGCTGCTGCTGCTGCTGCTGCTGCTGCTGCTGCTGCTGCTGCTGCTGCTGCTGCTGACGCTGCTGCTGCTGCTGCTGCTGCTGCTGACGCTGACGCTGCTGCTGACGCTGCTGCTGCTGCTGCTGCTGCTGCTGCTGCTGCTGCTGCTGCTGCTGCTGCTGCTGCTGCTGCTGCTGCTGCTGCTGCTGCTGCTGCTGCTGCTGCTGCTGCTGCTGCTGCTGCTGCTGCTGCCGTTCTCGTTCGCGCTTCCTCAGCCGCTGTTGGCGCTTCCGGGCCGTTTCCCGGTTACCGCCTTGCCCCGACGACTGCTGGAGGGTTGCGTTCGCTGCAGTCTGCAGCTCAAGCACCGAACGAGTGCCCGTGAGCAGCAGCTCGTTCTCGCGGCGGAGTGCCGCGTTTTCCTCGCGGCAAAGTCGCAGCTCCTCCAGCGCCGTCGTTAGCTGGGCGCCGATGCTTTGAAGCTGTGCCATCAGCAGGGCACAACTTCCCGCGTCGATGGGCCCAGCAACTACCGCGTTGCCCGGGACAGGGGATGCCGTTGGTGTTGGCTGTGCTGCTGCTGGTGGCTCCAGGTCCATGGCCGCCTCCGCTGCCTCACACTCCGACGCGGGTTCCGGCATCGCGATGATGGTGCTATTCAGCTCGTCGTCGTCGCTTGAATAGCACACATCCATCATCGGTGTGGCCGGGCGCTCGATGGGTTGTGGCTGCATCACAGCCACCGACCCTTTTCTTGACCGCAACTGGTACGGCCCACTCACTTGTGGGGGTTGGGCCTCGTCGCCCATCCCCTGCGTTGTTGAATCACTTTCCCGTTCGTGCGCGCACCTCTTTATACGAGGGTATGGACGCAGCCCGTCGCACTCTGCGTTGAACGCGCGACACGAAACGATACACTACACTCAAGGCTGGCAACACTGCCGCAAGCGTTTTCGACCAAGCTGGCCACACTGCTGGGTAGCCGGGCAAGTGCCAATGTCAGCAAACACTTGCCCGTTCAGCTGGGGCTACCCGTTTCGGAGTGGTGCACAGTTGAAATTTTGGCCACCTGTCAAAAACTGGCAACCCTGAAACGGCCGAAAATGGCCACGATGGCAGCACTGGCAGATAGCCGGGGCGATGCTGATTCCAGCGAGCACTTGCCCGTCCGGATCCGACCAGTGGTTCCAGAGATAGACCAATTTTAATTTTGACAGGTGGCGCCCTCTAGTACTTTGGTGGTGCAGTTAGACGTCACGAAACTGGAAATTGCACTGCTCGCTTATTTACCGTCCGATTTGGACGTCCGGGTAGTCCAGACAAGCCGAATTTCCCCGCGCACCCGTTACACACGTCTCCTGAATTTTTCCGATTTTCCCGGAAAAGTTATTCCGGAAAAACACTATTTTTCGTGGAAAATCGCTCGTAACTTTTCACAGGCTTTTCCGATCCGCGATTTTCACACACCGGCGGGTTGGTCTTTCACGGCCCTACCGTTTGGCGTTGGAATTTTCCGGATCGGGCAATTTTCCGACGAGATATGGCCGGAAAAGCGCGTGCACATACACTTTTTTGTTTTTCCGATTTTCCGGAAAATTTTTGGCATGCGCCCAGAGGACGGCGGCTCCGCGAGTTACCAACAAAAATTTTCCAAATCGGCCCACAATTTTCCAACTTACGGCACTTTTTGGGTTTGCACTGTATGCCTGTGACGTCACGCCCCGTACGGCCGTTGCTGACGTCACAGCAAATGACCGTTGGTCAAGGGGGGGCAGCCGCTGACGTCACAGCCGTTGACCGTTGGTCCAGGGGGGGCAAGATTTTCGTCCAAGCCCGGCCGGCACGTGCCAAGGTCAACCAAGGGCAAAACTTTGCGCAAACACGTCTGGACGAACCGTATATTGTGTACACTTTACTATAGGAAAAACTACCACCCGCGATCCTGGTCGTAATTTTCCACGGATTTTCACCACACTAACACTCGTCAACGGGGCTCGTCAGCCCGCGTCTTTTGACGTATTTTTTGTAAAAATCCGTTCACTTTTAGGCACTTTTTTAAATACTTAAGTATTTAATTTATACACTTTTTGCACTCCTAATAACTTTGTCAAACTTCATTTCGCGCGGACACTCGATACGTCGTTGAAATTGTCTTGCCAAGACGCTTCGAACGAAATGTCGTTTTCGAAAATCGGACCACTTTTCACAAAGTTAGTAAAATCGCCACTCAAAAAGTTCACTAACTTTTTAACACACTTTTTCAACAAACTGAGTATGCCACTTTGTTAAACTACTTGGCCCCGACTCAGATTTCGATTTTCATCAAAATCGGCCCAGTAGTTTTCGCGCGGTGCAACTTCAAAGTTTCCACCAAAACTTATACACTTTTTGAACAATTCGCCAAATTCTTTACACTTCCATAACTTTTTTGTTTATGGACCGATCTGGGCGTTCGACCACTCGCCAGAAAGGTATTTAGGCGACGCACACGTTGGTGTTTTTTCCGATTCGGTTGGCCACATACTTTTCATTATATTTCAAAAAAACACTTAAAAAAGTTGTATAACTCTTAATATAAAATTCGGTTTTTCACCAAGCTACCCGATATGGGTATCAAACGATAGGTATTATCGTCCCGCACCATTTAACACTTTGGTTGGGCGAATCTAACCAGCTTTTGCCGAGTTATTTTAGAAAAACCGCGTGCACACTCACTTTTTTGTTTATGAACTTTTTTCAAAAAAATTTTGCATATGGCCGGAGGACGGCGGCTCCGCGACTTATCAACAAAAATTTTCCAAATCGGCCCACAATTTTCCAACTTACGGCACTTTTTGGGTTTGCACTATATGCCTGTGACGTCACGCCCCATACGGCCGTTGCTGACGTCACAGCAAATGACCGTTGGTCAAGGGGGGGCAGCCGCTGACGTCACAGCCGTTGACCGTTGGTCCAGGGGGGGCAAGATTTTCGTCCAAGCCCGGCCGGCACGTGCCAAGGTCAACCAAGGGCAAAACTTTGCGCAAACACGTCTGGACGAACCGTATATTGTGTACACTTTACTATAGGAAAAACTACCACCCGCGATCCTGGTCGTATTTTTCCACGGATTTTCACCACACTAACACTCGTCAACGGGGCTCGTCAGCCCGCGTCTTTTGACGTATTTTTTGTAAAAATCCGTTCACTTTTAGGCACTTTTTTAAATACTTAAGTATTTAATTTATACACTTTTTGCACTCTTAATAACTTTGTCAAACTTCATTTCGCGCGGACACTCGATACGTCGTTGAGTTTGTCTTGCCAAGACGCTTCGAACGAAATGTCGTTTTCGAAAATCGGACCACTTTTCACAAAGTTAGTAAAATCGCCACTCAAAAAGTTCACTAACTTTTTAACACACTTTTTCAACAAACTGAGTATGCCACTTTGTTAAACTACTTGGCCCCGACTCAGATTTCGATTTTCATCAAAATCGGCCCAGTAGTTTTCGCGCGGTGCAACTTCAAAGTTTCCACCAAAACTTATACACTTTTTGAACAATTCGCCAAATTCTTTACACTTCCATAACTTTTTTGTTTATGGACCGATCTGGGCGTTCGACCACTCGCCAGAAAGGTATTTTTACGACGCACACGTTGGTGTTTTTTCTGTTTCGATTGGCCTCACACTTTTCAATATATTTTGAAAAAACACTTAAAAAAGTTGTTTAACTCTGAATATAAAATTCAATTTTTCACTAAACCACCCGATATGGGTATCAAACGATAGGTAATAACGTCCCGCACCATTTAACACTTTGGTTGGGCGAATCCGAGCATTTTTCGCCAAGTTATTTTAGAAAAACCGCGTGCACAGTCACTTTTTTGTTTATGAACTTTTTCCAAAAATTTTTTGCATATGGCCGGAGGACGGCGGCTCCGCGACTTATCAACAAAAATTTTGTGAAAAGTTCGATAACTTTTTGAAATATTCAACTTTTCCTTTTTGCACCAATTTGAAATTTCACATATACGGCCGATTATGCACACTGCATATATATTGAGTAAACTCAGACACGGAGCTCGACAGAAACACGTCTGCTCACGACGACGGCTCGAGCGTTACTACAGGGATAACTGGCTTGTGGCCGCCAAGCGTTCATAGCGACGTGGCTTTTTGATCCTTCGATGTCGGCTCTTCCTATCATTGTGAAGCAAAATTCACCAAGCGTAGGATTGTTCACCCTTTCAAGGGAACGTGAGCTGGGTTTAGACCGTCGTGAGACAGGTTAGTTTTACCCTACTGGTGTGTGCTTATAGTCGCTATCTTAACGGAATTCCTGTGCAGTACGAGAGGAACCACAGGTACGGACCACTGGCTCAATACTAGTCCGACCGGACTTTGGTATGACGCTACGTCCGCTGGATTATGCCTGAACGCCTCTAAGGTCGTAGCCAATCCGAGCTGATAGCGCTTCTCAAACCCATTAGGTGTTCGGAAGCTAGCGGGCCTAACAACCCTCTGAGATCCGTTGGAGTCTGCCTTCGCAGCCCGGCGTCTCATCCCGCTATACCTAGGCCGCAATGAGTGGAGTTCGCTGCACGTGTTAGTACCGTAACTGGGAACGCCGTTGGCTTGAGCTCTGCCCAACGTGGATATACCTAGTTTCGACACCTATCAACCGCCCGCAAACGACGGGACTTCAGGCTGGGAGCTGCGAGTTGTAGAGATGCGTTCGCATCGATCCTCTCAGGCGACCCATGCTTGGTGGTTTGTCCGTGTGCCCCTTCCTCGATGTGCGCAAGCGCGTCTTGGTCTGGGGACCACGTCGACACAGGGGATACTTTTGTGAGAGCAAGAGTGTACTTGGTTGAGTGTAGCAAGGGATTGCGTGCCCCTTCCTCGATGGCGTATTTAACCATCTTGGTCTGGGGACCGTGGTACCGTGCTCTGGTGAAGCTTGGTGCGTGCTCCTTCCTTGTCAGACGAGTGACTTGACTTGGTCTGGAGACCGTTCCTTTACACTAGTGGACAAGAGTTGGCTCCTTCTCCGTGTCAGACGAGTGACTTGACATGGTATGGAGCGGGACACGTAACACTGGTGAGCTTGTCAGCGTGCCTCCTTCTCGACTTGATTGTCTTGATGTGAGGACCGTGCGACCCACACCAGTACAGTCATACGGACTACCCATACCCTAGCGTTGAAGCTTGGCTACCTTCATCGTCAAGGGAGTGGGTTGGTCACTGGTGAAGCTTGGTGCGTGCTCCTTCCTTGTCAGACGAGTGACTTGACTTGGTCTGGAGACCGTTCCTTTACACTAGTGGACAAGAGTTGGCTCCTTCCGTGTCAGACGAGTGACTTGACCATGGTATGGAGCGGGACACGTAACACTAGTGAGCTTGTCGGCGTGCCTCCTTCTTGACTTGATTGTCTTGATGTGAGGACCGTGCGACCCACACCAGTACGTATACTGTACACTCATTATGGCTCTACCTTGTCCTGTTCATGAAGTGCTTAATGCAGCCATGGACTAGGTAATGGGTACTGGTGAAGCTTGACTTAGGCTCCTTCCTTGTCAGACGAGTGACTTGACTTGGTCTGGAGACTAAGGCTTTACATTGGTGGACATGCATCGTGCTCCTAGCTTGTCAGACGAGTGACTTGACATGCTGTGGAGAAGGTTGCTTAACACTGATGAGCTTGTCGGCGTGCCTCCTTCTTGACTTGATTGTCTCGATGTGAGGACCGTGCGGACCACACCAGTGAGTCATATAAGTACACTCGTAGTAAGCTTTTGTTCACCTTGTCTGGTCTGTGTTGTGCTCGACCGCCTTCACGGACAATGGACTTGGTGGATACTGGTGAAGCTTGGTGCAGGCTCCTTCCTTGTCAGACGAGCGACTTGACTTGGTCTGGAGACTGTTCCTTTACATTAGTGGACATGTGTCGTGCTTCTTCCTTGTCAGACGAGTGACTTGACATAGGTTGGAGATGGACGCGTAACACTAATGAGCTTGTCGGCGTTCCTCCTTCTTGACTTGATTGTCTTGATGCGAGGAACGTGCAGACCACACCAGTAAGCTTACATGCTCTCGTTACAAGTTGTATATGTTGACCCGTTTGGGCCGGTTGCCTTGCGCATGATGATGTTGACCATGTTTGGTTAACGTGTCGTGTGTCGAGGTGGTCGGTCTTGGTAGTAGGATGTCTTGTGCATGGCGTGTTGACCTCGTCGGTCGATGTGTCGTGTACGAGATGACCTACTTGCCCGTCGGTTGTCCAAGTTGTATGATGTGTTGACTTAGTCGACGTGTCATGTGCTTGGATGATTGGCGTACGGGTCATGTATGGTGTACTTCCTTCGGTTGAAGGGATGTACTAGTACATACTTGTATTAATTGTTTATTTCACGATCTGGTCTTTTGATTGGATCGTGAAAAAACGCTAAGTCCAAGAATCCTGAACTCGAGAGGAAAGCGCTGATGGCAACCTTTTTGACAGGACGTCCCTAGAAAACGGCTTTTTCCTTTTCGGCATTAAGTGGCATGTTTAACGTGGCTAGAACATCAATTATCCTGCAAATGGCACTCAAGCTTGGCAAAAGTCTCGAAACACTCCTATCTTGACGCACCTGCAACCGCAACACGATGCAAAACAAATTGCACGAGCTACTGATACTTGTACCATGCACGGTACACGGTTCCGAAAATTACGCCTGAAAGTATGCAATTTGGTGCTACCCTAGGGAACTTGTATGGGGAAGCCTACCTACGCGTGTCGCACGTTGCAAGTTGCATGGTCGTCGATCAGAGGCATGCAAAAGCACCTATCTAGGGGAATTACTCTACGTTCTAGTAGCTAGTGCGATTTTCCGGTCCAGCACGGCAGTACGCCTGCATGCATACAATCCATGTACCAACCATGTACCTAGGCGTTGGTCAGTAGCTTTTGGCGCCACATGGAGAAAGTATTCGAGTTCAGATTTCTGGGACTTAGCGTATTTTTCAAAACTATTAATGGAAATTAAACTATAAATGGGTCACAAGCTAGGCGTTGCTCAGTAGCTTTTGGCGCCACATGGAGGAAGTATTCGAGTTCAGATTTCTGGGACTTAGCGTATTTTTCAAAACTATTAATTTAAATTAAACTATAAATGGGTCTCAAGCTAGGCGTTGGTCAGTAGCTTTTGGCGCAACATGGAGGAAGTATTCGAGTTCAGATTTCTGGGACTTAGCGTATTTTTCAAAACTATTAATGGAAATTAAACTATAAATGGGTCACAAGCTAGGCGTTGCTCAGTAGCTTTTGGCGCCACATGGAGGAAGTATTCGAGTTCAGATTTCTGGGACTTAGCGTATTTTTCAAAACTATTAATTTAAATTAAACTATTAATGGGTCACAAGCTAGGCGTTGCTCAGTAGCTTTTGGCGCCACATGGAGGAAGTATTCGAGTTCAGATTTCTGGGACTTAGCGTATTTTTCAAAACTATTAATGGAAATTAAACTATAAATGGGTCTCAAGCTAGGCGTTGGTCAGTAGCTTTAGGCGCAACATGGAGGAAGTATTCGAGTTCAGATTTCTAGGACTTAGCGTATTTTTCAATCATATTAAACCGAATCAAACATAAAATGATGAAACCTACACGACGTTCCTAGGTTATGAACGAAAAGTGACGATTTAGTGCCGGTCAGGATAGCCGTGCACCAAAATTGTGTACCGATCAGGGAAAGTACAACACGGAGGGCGCAGCCCGAGCGTACGCGTTCATGGATGTCCATGTTGGTACAAGTTGCCGGTCAGGATAGCCGTGCACCAAAATTGTGTACCGATCAGGGAAAGTACAACACGGAGGGCGCAGCCCGAGCGTACGCGTTCATGGATGTCCATGTTGGTACAAGTTGCCGGTCAGGATAGCCGTGCACCAAAATTGTGTACCGATCAGGGAAAGTACAACACGGAGGGCGCAGCCCGAGCGTACGCGTTCATGGATGTCCATGTTGGTACAAGTTGCCGGTCAGGATAGCCGTGCACCAAAATTGTGTACCGATCAGGGAAAGTACAACACGGAGGGCGCAGCCCGAGCGTACGCGTTCATGGATGTCCATGTTGGTACAAGTTGCCGGTCAGGATAGCCGTGCACCAAAATTGTGTACCGATCAGGGAAAGTACACTACGTTCCTATGACTTGGGTGAAAAGTGTTGATAAAGTGCCGGATAGGATAGACGGTGGCTTATCGTACACATCACAAACAAAAACCCCTTAGTGAGCAGTAGCAAGTGTCGATGGAACAAAGCGAAGGCAATACAAACTGATCAAGTACAATAAAGAACGCTACGTACTAGGACTTCTGTCCAAGAATGGTGTCCGCGACGGGAGGGCAATGGTCGAGCAAGCAGGTTTCCCTAGTAAACCTTGTATGGTAAACATACCCAAGCGTGTCCGTATGCACGCAACGATAGTCACGAACGGGCACATACCTAGGGAAAGTACTCTACGTACTAGGACTTCTGTCCAAGAATGGTGTCCGCGACGGGAGGGCAATGGTCGAGCAAGCAGGTTTCCCTAGTAAACCTTGTATGGTAAACATACCCAAGCGTGTCCGTATGCACGCAACGATAGTCACGAACGGGCACATACCTAGGGAAAGTACTCTACGTACTAGGACTTCTGTCCAAGAATGGTGTCCGCGACGGGAGGGCAATGGTCGAGCAAGCAGGTTTCCCTAGTAAACCTTGTATGGTAAACATACCCAAGCGTGTCCGTATGCACGCAACGATAGTCACGAACGGGCACATACCTAGGGAAAGTACTCTACGTACTAGGACTTCTGTCCAAGAATGGTGTCCGCGACGGGAGGGCAATGGTCGAGCAAGCAGGTTTCCCTAGTAAACCTTGTATGGTAAACATACCCAAGCGTGTCCGTATGCACGCAAC
Source organism: Anopheles merus (assembly GCF_017562075.2). Taxonomy (NCBI): domain Eukaryota; kingdom Metazoa; phylum Arthropoda; class Insecta; order Diptera; family Culicidae; genus Anopheles; species Anopheles merus. The sequence goes on along the minus strand of NW_024428101.1, from coordinate 21,613 downwards.
GATAGTCACGAACGGGCACATACCTAGGGAAAGTACTCTACGTACTAGGACTTCTGTCCAAGAATGGTGTCCGCGACGGGAGGGCAATGGTCGAGCAAGCAGGTTTCCCTAGTAAACCTTGTATGGTAAACATACCCAAGCGTGTCCGTATGCACGCAACGATAGTCACGAACGGGCACATACCTAGGGAAAGTACTCTACGTACTAGGACTTCTGTCCAAGAATGGTGTCCGCGACGGGAGGGCAATGGTCGAGCAAGCAGGTTTCCCTAGTAAACCTTGTATGGTAAACATACCCAAGCGTGTCCGTATGCACGCAACGATAGTCACGAACGGGCACATACCTAGGGAAAGTACTCTACGTACTAGGACTTCTGTCCAAGAATGGTGTCCGCGACGGGAGGGCAATGGTCGAGCAAGCAGGTTTCCCTAGTAAACCTTGTATGGTAAACATACCCAAGCGTGTCCGTATGCACGCAACGATAGTCACGAACGGGCACATACCTAGGGAAAGTACTCTACGTACTAGGACTTCTGTCCAAGAATGGTGTCCGCGACGGGAGGGCAATGGTCGAGCAAGCAGGTTTCCCTAGTAAACCTTGTATGGTAAACATACCCAAGCGTGTCCGTATGCACGCAACGATAGTCACGAACGGGCACATACCTAGGGAAAGTACTCTACGTACTAGGACTTCTGTCCAAGAATGGTGTCCGCGACGGGAGGGCAATGGTCGAGCAAGCAGGTTTCCCTAGTAAACCTTGTATGGTAAACATACCCAAGCGTGTCCGTATGCACGCAACGATAGTCACGAACGGGCACATACCTAGGGAAAGTACTCTACGTACTAGGACTTCTGTCCAAGAATGGTGTCCGCGACGGGAGGGCAATGGTCGAGCAAGCAGGTTTCCCTAGTAAACCTTGTATGGTAAACATACCCAAGCGTGTCCGTATGCACGCAACGATAGTCACGAACGGGCACATACCTAGGGAAAGTACTCTACGTACTAGGACTTCTGTCCAAGAATGGTGTCCGCGACGGGAGGGCAATGGTCGAGCAAGCAGGTTTCCCTAGTAAACCTTGTATGGTAAACATACCCAAGCGTGTCCGTATGCACGCAACGATAGTCACGAACGGGCACATACCTAGGGAAAGTACTCTACGTACTAGGACTTCTGTCCAAGAATGGTGTCCGCGACGGGAGGGCAATGGTCGAGCAAGCAGGTTTCCCTAGTAAACCTTGTATGGTAAACATACCCAAGCGTGTCCGTATGCACGCAACGATAGTCACGAACGGGCACATACCTAGGGAAAGTACTCTACGTACTAGGACTTCTGTCCAAGAATGGTGTCCGCGACGGTCGGGGAAGCAGGTTACTTATCATGGCAAACAAGTTAAATAGCTACCTTAAGAGAACGAAAGTTACTGTGGATGGAACAAAACGTGTGCCTAGAATTCCTTCCTGGTTTCCCTAGTAAACCTTGTATGGTAAACATACCCAAGCGTGTCCGTATGCACGCAACGATAGTCACGAACGGGCACATACCTAGGGAAAGTACTCTACGTACTAGGACTTCTGTCCAAGAATGGTGTCCGCGACGGTCGGGGAAGCAGGTTACTTATCATGGCAAACAAGTTAAATAGCTACCTTAAGAGAACGAAAGTTACTGTGGATGGAACAAAACGTGTGCCTAGAATTCCTTCCTGGTTTCCCTAGTAAACCTTGTATGGTAAACATACCCAAGCGTGTCCGTATGCACGCAACGATAGTCACGAACGGGCACATACCTAGGGAAAGTACTCTACGTACTAGGACTTCTGTCCAAGAATGGTGTCCGCGACGGGAGGGCAATGGTCGAGCAAGCAGGTTTCCCTAGTAAACCTTGTATGGTAAACATACCCAAGCGTGTCCGTATGCACGCAACGATAGTCACGAACGGGCACATACCTAGGGAAAGTACTCTACGTACTAGGACTTCTGTCCAAGAATGGTGTCCGCGACGGTCGGGGAAGCAGGTTACTTATCATGGCAAACAAGTTAAATAGCTACCTTAAGAGAACGAAAGTTACTGTGGATGGAACAAAACGTGTGCCTAGAATTCCTTCCTGGTTTCCCTAGTAAACCTTGTATGGTAAACATACCCAAGCGTGTCCGTATGCACGCAACGATAGTCACGAACGGGCACATACCTAGGGAAAGTACTCTACGTACTAGGACTTCTGTCCAAGAATGGTGTCCGCGACGGGAGGGCAATGGTCGAGCAAGCAGGTTTCCCTAGTAAACCTTGTATGGTAAACATACCCAAGCGTGTCCGTATGCACGCAACGATAGTCACGAACGGGCACATACCTAGGGAAAGTACTCTACGTACTAGGACTTCTGTCCAAGAATGGTGTCCGCGACGGGAGGGCAATGGTCGAGCAAGCAGGTTTCCCTAGTAAACCTTGTATGGTAAACATACCCAAGCGTGTCCGTATGCACGCAACGATAGTCACGAACGGGCACATACCTAGGGAAAGTACTCTACGTACTAGGACTTCTGTCCAAGAATGGTGTCCGCGACGGGAGGGCAATGGTCGAGCAAGCAGGTTTCCCTAGTAAACCTTGTATGGTAAACATACCCAAGCGTGTCCGTATGCACGCAACGATAGTCACGAACGGGCACATACCTAGGGAAAGTACTCTACGTACTAGGACTTCTGTCCAAGAATGGTGTCCGCGACGGGAGGGCAATGGTCGAGCAAGCAGGTTTCCCTAGTAAACCTTGTATGGTAAACATACCCAAGCGTGTCCGTATGCACGCAACGATAGTCACGAACGGGCACATACCTAGGGAAAGTACTCTACGTACTAGGACTTCTGTCCAAGAATGGTGTCCGCGACGGGAGGGCAATGGTCGAGCAAGCAGGTTTCCCTAGTAAACCTTGTATGGTAAACATACCCAAGCGTGTCCGTATGCACGCAACGATAGTCACGAACGGGCACATACCTAGGGAAAGTACTCTACGTACTAGGACTTCTGTCCAAGAATGGTGTCCGCGACGGTCGGGGAAGCAGGTTACTTATCATGGCAAACAAGTTAAATAGCTACCTTAAGAGAACGAAAGTTACTGTGGATGGAACAAAACGTGTGCCTAGAATTCCTTCCTGGTTTCCCTAGTAAACCTTGTATGGTAAACATACCCAAGCGTGTCCGTATGCACGCAACGATAGTCACGAACGGGCACATACCTAGGGAAAGTACTCTACGTACTAGGACTTCTGTCCAAGAATGGTGTCCGCGACGGGAGGGCAATGGTCGAGCAAGCAGGTTTCCCTAGTAAACCTTGTATGGTAAACATACCCAAGCGTGTCCGTATGCACGCAACGATAGTCACGAACGGGCACATACCTAGGGAAAGTACTCTACGTACTAGGACTTCTGTCCAAGAATGGTGTCCGCGACGGTCGGGGAAGCAGGTTACTTATCATGGCAAACAAGTTAAATAGCTACCTTAAGAGAACGAAAGTTACTGTGGATGGAACAAAACGTGTGCCTAGAATTCCTTCCTGGTTTCCCTAGTAAACCTTGTATGGTAAACATACCCAAGCGTGTCCGTATGCACGCAACGATAGTCACGAACGGGCACATACCTAGGGAAAGTACTCTACGTACTAGGACTTCTGTCCAAGAATGGTGTCCGCGACGGGAGGGCAATGGTCGAGCAAGCAGGTTTCCCTAGTAAACCTTGTATGGTAAACATACCCAAGCGTGTCCGTATGCACGCAACGATAGTCACGAACGGGCACATACCTAGGGAAAGTACTCTACGTACTAGGACTTCTGTCCAAGAATGGTGTCCGCGACGGGAGGGCAATGGTCGAGCAAGCAGGTTTCCCTAGTAAACCTTGTATGGTAAACATACCCAAGCGTGTCCGTATGCACGCAACGATAGTCACGAACGGGCACATACCTAGGGAAAGTACTCTACGTACTAGGACTTCTGTCCAAGAATGGTGTCCGCGACGGTCGGGGAAGCAGGTTACTTATCATGGCAAACAAGTTAAATAGCTACCTTAAGAGAACGAAAGTTACTGTGGATGGAACAAAACGTGTGCCTAGAATTCCTTCCTGGTTTCCCTAGTAAACCTTGTATGGTAAACATACCCAAGCGTGTCCGTATGCACGCAACGATAGTCACGAACGGGCACATACCTAGGGAAAGTACTCTACGTACTAGGACTTCTGTCCAAGAATGGTGTCCGCGACGGGAGGGCAATGGTCGAGCAAGCAGGTTTCCCTAGTAAACCTTGTATGGTAAACATACCCAAGCGTGTCCGTATGCACGCAACGATAGTCACGAACGGGCACATACCTAGGGAAAGTACTCTACGTACTAGGACTTCTGTCCAAGAATGGTGTCCGCGACGGGAGGGCAATGGTCGAGCAAGCAGGTTTCCCTAGTAAACCTTGTATGGTAAACATACCCAAGCGTGTCCGTATGCACGCAACGATAGTCACGAACGGGCACATACCTAGGGAAAGTACTCTACGTACTAGGACTTCTGTCCAAGAATGGTGTCCGCGACGGGAGGGCAATGGTCGAGCAAGCAGGTTTCCCTAGTAAACCTTGTATGGTAAACATACCCAAGCGTGTCCGTATGCACGCAACGATAGTCACGAACGGGCACATACCTAGGGAAAGTACTCTACGTACTAGGACTTCTGTCCAAGAATGGTGTCCGCGACGGGAGGGCAATGGTCGAGCAAGCAGGTTTCCCTAGTAAACCTTGTATGGTAAACATACCCAAGCGTGTCCGTATGCACGCAACGATAGTCACGAACGGGCACATACCTAGGGAAAGTACTCTACGTACTAGGACTTCTGTCCAAGAATGGTGTCCGCGACGGGAGGGCAATGGTCGAGCAAGCAGGTTTCCCTAGTAAACCTTGTATGGTAAACATACCCAAGCGTGTCCGTATGCACGCAACGATAGTCACGAACGGGCACATACCTAGGGAAAGTACTCTACGTACTAGGACTTCTGTCCAAGAATGGTGTCCGCGACGGGAGGGCAATGGTCGAGCAAGCAGGTTTCCCTAGTAAACCTTGTATGGTAAACATACCCAAGCGTGTCCGTATGCACGCAACGATAGTCACGAACGGGCACATACCTAGGGAAAGTACTCTACGTACTAGGACTTCTGTCCAAGAATGGTGTCCGCGACGGGAGGGCAATGGTCGAGCAAGCAGGTTTCCCTAGTAAACCTTGTATGGTAAACATACCCAAGCGTGTCCGTATGCACGCAACGATAGTCACGAACGGGCACATACCTAGGGAAAGTACTCTACGTACTAGGACTTCTGTCCAAGAATGGTGTCCGCGACGGGAGGGCAATGGTCGAGCAAGCAGGTTTCCCTAGTAAACCTTGTATGGTAAACATACCCAAGCGTGTCCGTATGCACGCAACGATAGTCACGAACGGGCACATACCTAGGGAAAGTACTCTACGTACTAGGACTTCTGTCCAAGAATGGTGTCCGCGACGGGAGGGCAATGGTCGAGCAAGCAGGTTTCCCTAGTAAACCTTGTATGGTAAACATACCCAAGCGTGTCCGTATGCACGCAACGATAGTCACGAACGGGCACATACCTAGGGAAAGTACTCTACGTACTAGGACTTCTGTCCAAGAATGGTGTCCGCGACGGGAGGGCAATGGTCGAGCAAGCAGGTTTCCCTAGTAAACCTTGTATGGTAAACATACCCAAGCGTGTCCGTATGCACGCAACGATAGTCACGAACGGGCACATACCTAGGGAAAGTACTCTACGTACTAGGACTTCTGTCCAAGAATGGTGTCCGCGACGGTCGGGGAAGCAGGTTGCTTATCATGGCAAACAAGTTAAATAGCTACCTTAAGAGAACGAAAGTTACTGTGGATGGAACAAAACGTGTGCCTAGAATTCCTTCCTGGTTTCCCTAGTAAACCTTGTATGGTAAACATACCCAAGCGTGTCCGTATGCACGCAACGATAGTCACGAACGGGCACATACCTAGGGAAAGTACTCTACGTACTAGGACTTCTGTCCAAGAATGGTGTCCGCGACGGGAGGGCAATGGTCGAGCAAGCAGGTTTCCCTAGTAAACCTTGTATGGTAAACATACCCAAGCGTGTCCGTATGCACGCAACGATAGTCACGAACGGGCACATACCTAGGGAAAGTACTCTACGTACTAGGACTTCTGTCCAAGAATGGTGTCCGCGACGGGAGGGCAATGGTCGAGCAAGCAGGTTTCCCTAGTAAACCTTGTATGGTAAACATACCCAAGCGTGTCCGTATGCACGCAACGATAGTCACGAACGGGCACATACCTAGGGAAAGTACTCTACGTACTAGGACTTCTGTCCAAGAATGGTGTCCGCGACGGGAGGGCAATGGTCGAGCAAGCAGGTTTCCCTAGTAAACCTTGTATGGTAAACATACCCAAGCGTGTCCGTATGCACGCAACGATAGTCACGAACGGGCACATACCTAGGGAAAGTACTCTACGTACTAGGACTTCTGTCCAAGAATGGTGTCCGCGACGGGAGGGCAATGGTCGAGCAAGCAGGTTTCCCTAGTAAACCTTGTATGGTAAACATACCCAAGCGTGTCCGTATGCACGCAACGATAGTCACGAACGGGCACATACCTAGGGAAAGTACTCTACGTACTAGGACTTCTGTCCAAGAATGGTGTCCGCGACGGGAGGGCAATGGTCGAGCAAGCAGGTTTCCCTAGTAAACCTTGTATGGTAAACATACCCAAGCGTGTCCGTATGCACGCAACGATAGTCACGAACGGGCACATACCTAGGGAAAGTACTCTACGTACTAGGACTTCTGTCCAAGAATGGTGTCCGCGACGGTCGGGGAAGCAGGTTGCTTATCATGGCAAACAAGTTAAATAGCTACCTTAAGAGAACGAAAGTTACTGTGGATGGAACAAAACGTGTGCCTAGAATTCCTTCCTGGTTTCCCTAGTAAACCTTGTATGGTAAACATACCCAAGCGTGTCCGTATGCACGCAACGATAGTCACGAACGGGCACATACCTAGGGAAAGTACTCTACGTACTAGGACTTCTGTCCAAGAATGGTGTCCGCGACGGTCGGGGAAGCAGGTTGCTTATCATGGCAAACAAGTTAAATAGCTACCTTAAGAGAACGAAAGTTACTGTGGATGGAACAAAACGTGTGCCTAGAATTCCTTCCTGGTTTCCCTAGTAAACCTTGTATGGTAAACATACCCAAGCGTGTCCGTATGCACGCAACGATAGTCACGAACGGGCACATACCTAGGGAAAGTACTCTACGTACTAGGACTTCTGTCCAAGAATGGTGTCCGCGACGGGAGGGCAATGGTCGAGCAAGCAGGTTTCCCTAGTAAACCTTGTATGGTAAACATACCCAAGCGTGTCCGTATGCACGCAACGATAGTCACGAACGGGCACATACCTAGGGAAAGTACTCTACGTACTAGGACTTCTGTCCAAGAATGGTGTCCGCGACGGGAGGGCAATGGTCGAGCAAGCAGGTTTCCCTAGTAAACCTTGTATGGTAAACATACCCAAGCGTGTCCGTATGCACGCAACGATAGTCACGAACGGGCACATACCTAGGGAAAGTACTCTACGTACTAGGACTTCTGTCCAAGAATGGTGTCCGCGACGGGAGGGCAATGGTCGAGCAAGCAGGTTTCCCTAGTAAACCTTGTATGGTAAACATACCCAAGCGTGTCCGTATGCACGCAACGATAGTCACGAACGGGCACATACCTAGGGAAAGTACTCTACGTACTAGGACTTCTGTCCAAGAATGGTGTCCGCGACGGGAGGGCAATGGTCGAGCAAGCAGGTTTCCCTAGTAAACCTTGTATGGTAAACATACCCAAGCGTGTCCGTATGCACGCAACGATAGTCACGAACGGGCACATACCTAGGGAAAGTACTCTACGTACTAGGACTTCTGTCCAAGAATGGTGTCCGCGACGGGAGGGCAATGGTCGAGCAAGCAGGTTTCCCTAGTAAACCTTGTATGGTAAACATACCCAAGCGTGTCCGTATGCACGCAACGATAGTCACGAACGGGCACATACCTAGGGAAAGTACTCTACGTACTAGGACTTCTGTCCAAGAATGGTGTCCGCGACGGGAGGGCAATGGTCGAGCAAGCAGGTTTCCCTAGTAAACCTTGTATGGTAAACATACCCAAGCGTGTCCGTATGCACGCAACGATAGTCACGAACGGGCACATACCTAGGGAAAGTACTCTACGTACTAGGACTTCTGTCCAAGAATGGTGTCCGCGACGGGAGGGCAATGGTCGAGCAAGCAGGTTTCCCTAGTAAACCTTGTATGGTAAACATACCCAAGCGTGTCCGTATGCACGCAACGATAGTCACGAACGGGCACATACCTAGGGAAAGTACTCTACGTACTAGGACTTCTGTCCAAGAATGGTGTCCGCGACGGGAGGGCAATGGTCGAGCAAGCAGGTTTCCCTAGTAAACCTTGTATGGTAAACATACCCAAGCGTGTCCGTATGCACGCAACGATAGTCACGAACGGGCACATACCTAGGGAAAGTACTCTACGTACTAGGACTTCTGTCCAAGAATGGTGTCCGCGACGGTCGGGGAAGCAGGTTGCTTATCATGGCAAACAAGTTAAATAGCTACCTTAAGAGAACGAAAGTTACTGTGGATGGAACAAAACGTGTGCCTAGAATTCCTTCCTGGTTTCCCTAGTAAACCTTGTATGGTAAACATACCCAAGCGTGTCCGTATGCACGCAACGATAGTCACGAACGGGCACATACCTAGGGAAAGTACTCTACGTACTAGGACTTCTGTCCAAGAATGGTGTCCGCGACGGGAGGGCAATGGTCGAGCAAGCAGGTTTCCCTAGTAAACCTTGTATGGTAAACATACCCAAGCGTGTCCGTATGCACGCAACGATAGTCACGAACGGGCACATACCTAGGGAAAGTACTCTACGTACTAGGACTTCTGTCCAAGAATGGTGTCCGCGACGGGAGGGCAATGGTCGAGCAAGCAGGTTTCCCTAGTAAACCTTGTATGGTAAACATACCCAAGCGTGTCCGTATGCACGCAACGATAGTCACGAACGGGCACATACCTAGGGAAAGTACTCTACGTACTAGGACTTCTGTCCAAGAATGGTGTCCGCGACGGGAGGGCAATGGTCGAGCAAGCAGGTTTCCCTAGTAAACCTTGTATGGTAAACATACCCAAGCGTGTCCGTATGCACGCAACGATAGTCACGAACGGGCACATACCTAGGGAAAGTACTCTACGTACTAGGACTTCTGTCCAAGAATGGTGTCCGCGACGGTCGGGGAAGCAGGTTGCTTATCATGTCAAACAAGTTAAATTGCTACCTTAAGAGAACGAAAGTTACTGTGGATGGAACAAAACGTGTGCCTAGAATTCCTTCCTGGTTTCCCTAGTAAACCTTGTATGGTAAACATACCCAAGCGTGTCCGTATGCACGCAACGATAGTCACGAACGGGCACATACCTAGGGAAAGTACTCTACGTACTAGGACTTCTGTCCAAGAATGGTGTCCGCGACGGGAGGGCAATGGTCGAGCAAGCAGGTTTCCCTAGTAAACCTTGTATGGTAAACATACCCAAGCGTGTCCGTATGCACGCAACGATAGTCACGAACGGGCACATACCTAGGGAAAGTACTCTACGTACTAGGACTTCTGTCCAAGAATGGTGTCCGCGACGGGAGGGCAATGGTCGAGCAAGCAGGTTTCCCTAGTAAACCTTGTATGGTAAACATACCCAAGCGTGTCCGTATGCACGCAACGATAGTCACGAACGGGCACATACCTAGGGAAAGTACTCTACGTACTAGGACTTCTGTCCAAGAATGGTGTCCGCGACGGGAGGGCAATGGTCGAGCAAGCAGGTTTCCCTAGTAAACCTTGTATGGTAAACATACCCAAGCGTGTCCGTATGCACGCAACGATAGTCACGAACGGGCACATACCTAGGGAAAGTACTCTACGTACTAGGACTTCTGTCCAAGAATGGTGTCCGCGACGGGAGGGCAATGGTCGAGCAAGCAGGTTTCCCTAGTAAACCTTGTATGGTAAACATACCCAAGCGTGTCCGTATGCACGCAACGATAGTCACGAACGGGCACATACCTAGGGAAAGTACTCTACGTACTAGGACTTCTGTCCAAGAATGGTGTCCGCGACGGGAGGGCAATGGTCGAGCAAGCAGGTTTCCCTAGTAAACCTTGTATGGTAAACATACCCAAGCGTGTCCGTATGCACGCAACGATAGTCACGAACGGGCACATACCTAGGGAAAGTACTCTACGTACTAGGACTTCTGTCCAAGAATGGTGTCCGCGACGGGAGGGCAATGGTCGAGCAAGCAGGTTTCCCTAGTAAACCTTGTATGGTAAACATACCCAAGCGTGTCCGTATGCACGCAACGATAGTCACGAACGGGCACATACCTAGGGAAAGTACTCTACGTACTAGGACTTCTGTCCAAGAATGGTGTCCGCGACGGGAGGGCAATGGTCGAGCAAGCAGGTTTCCCTAGTAAACCTTGTATGGTAAACATACCCAAGCGTGTCCGTATGCACGCAACGATAGTCACGAACGGGCACATACCTAGGGAAAGTACTCTACGTACTAGGACTTCTGTCCAAGAATGGTGTCCGCGACGGTCGGGGAAGCAGGTTGCTTATCATGGCAAACAAGTTAAATAGCTACCTTAAGAGAACGAAAGTTACTGTGGATGGAACAAAACGTGTGCCTAGAATTCCTTCCTGGTTTCCCTAGTAAACCTTGTATGGTAAACATACCCAAGCGTGTCCGTATGCACGCAACGATAGTCACGAACGGGCACATACCTAGGGAAAGTACTCTACGTACTAGGACTTCTGTCCAAGAATGGTGTCCGCGACGGTCGGGGAAGCAGGTTACTTATCATGGCAAACAAGTTAAATAGCTACCTTAAGAGAACGAAAGTTACTGTGGATGGAACAAAACGTGTGCCTAGAATTCCTTCCTGGTTTCCCTAGTAAACCTTGTATGGTAAACATACCCAAGCGTGTCCGTATGCACGCAACGATAGTCACGAACGGGCACATACCTAGGGAAAGTACTCTACGTACTAGGACTTCTGTCCAAGAATGGTGTCCGCGACGGGAGGGCAATGGTCGAGCAAGCAGGTTTCCCTAGTAAACCTTGTATGGTAAACATACCCAAGCGTGTCCGTATGCACGCAACGATAGTCACGAACGGGCACATACCTAGGGAAAGTACTCTACGTACTAGGACTTCTGTCCAAGAATGGTGTCCGCGACGGGAGGGCAATGGTCGAGCAAGCAGGTTTCCCTAGTAAACCTTGTATGGTAAACATACCCAAGCGTGTCCGTATGCACGCAACGATAGTCACGAACGGGCACATACCTAGGGAAAGTACTCTACGTACTAGGACTTCTGTCCAAGAATGGTGTCCGCGACGGGAGGGCAATGGTCGAGCAAGCAGGTTTCCCTAGTAAACCTTGTATGGTAAACATACCCAAGCGTGTCCGTATGCACGCAACGATAGTCACGAACGGGCACATACCTAGGGAAAGTACTCTACGTACTAGGACTTCTGTCCAAGAATGGTGTCCGCGACGGGAGGGCAATGGTCGAGCAAGCAGGTTTCCCTAGTAAACCTTGTATGGTAAACATACCCAAGCGTGTCCGTATGCACGCAACGATAGTCACGAACGGGCACATACCTAGGGAAAGTACTCTACGTACTAGGACTTCTGTCCAAGAATGGTGTCCGCGACGGGAGGGCAATGGTCGAGCAAGCAGGTTTCCCTAGTAAACCTTGTATGGTAAACATACCCAAGCGTGTCCGTATGCACGCAACGATAGTCACGAACGGGCACATACCTAGGGAAAGTACTCTACGTACTAGGACTTCTGTCCAAGAATGGTGTCCGCGACGGGAGGGCAATGGTCGAGCAAGCAGGTTTCCCTAGTAAACCTTGTATGGTAAACATACCCAAGCGTGTCCGTATGCACGCAACGATAGTCACGAACGGGCACATACCTAGGGAAAGTACTCTACGTACTAGGACTTCTGTCCAAGAATGGTGTCCGCGACGGGAGGGCAATGGTCGAGCAAGCAGGTTTCCCTAGTAAACCTTGTATGGTAAACATACCCAAGCGTGTCCGTATGCACGCAACGATAGTCACGAACGGGCACATACCTAGGGAAAGTACTCTACGTACTAGGACTTCTGTCCAAGAATGGTGTCCGCGACGGGAGGGCAATGGTCGAGCAAGCAGGTTTCCCTAGTAAACCTTGTATGGTAAACATACCCAAGCGTGTCCGTATGCACGCAACGATAGTCACGAACGGGCACATACCTAGGGAAAGTACTCTACGTACTAGGACTTCTGTCCAAGAATGGTGTCCGCGACGGGAGGGCAATGGTCGAGCAAGCAGGTTTCCCTAGTAAACCTTGTATGGTAAACATACCCAAGCGTGTCCGTATGCACGCAACGATAGTCACGAACGGGCACATACCTAGGGAAAGTACTCTACGTACTAGGACTTCTGTCCAAGAATGGTGTCCGCGACGGGAGGGCAATGGTCGAGCAAGCAGGTTTCCCTAGTAAACCTTGTATGGTAAACATACCCAAGCGTGTCCGTATGCACGCAACGATAGTCACGAACGGGCACATACCTAGGGAAAGTACTCTACGTACTAGGACTTCTGTCCAAGAATGGTGTCCGCGACGGGAGGGCAATGGTCGAGCAAGCAGGTTTCCCTAGTAAACCTTGTATGGTAAACATACCCAAGCGTGTCCGTATGCACGCAACGATAGTCACGAACGGGCACATACCTAGGGAAAGTACTCTACGTACTAGGACTTCTGTCCAAGAATGGTGTCCGCGACGGTCGGGGAAGCAGGTTGCTTATCATGGCAAACAAGTTAAATAGCTACCTTAAGAGAACGAAAGTTACTGTGGATGGAACAAAACGTGTGCCTAGAATTCCTTCCTGGTTTCCCTAGTAAACCTTGTATGGTAAACATACCCAAGCGTGTCCGTATGCACGCAACGATAGTCACGAACGGGCACATACCTAGGGAAAGTACTCTACGTACTAGGACTTCTGTCCAAGAATGGTGTCCGCGACGGGAGGGCAATGGTCGAGCAAGCAGGTTTCCCTAGTAAACCTTGTATGGTAAACATACCCAAGCGTGTCCGTATGCACGCAACGATAGTCACGAACGGGCACATACCTAGGGAAAGTACTCTACGTACTAGGACTTCTGTCCAAGAATGGTGTCCGCGACGGGAGGGCAATGGTCGAGCAAGCAGGTTTCCCTAGTAAACCTTGTATGGTAAACATACCCAAGCGTGTCCGTATGCACGCAACGATAGTCACGAACGGGCACATACCTAGGGAAAGTACTCTACGTACTAGGACTTCTGTCCAAGAATGGTGTCCGCGACGGGAGGGCAATGGTCGAGCAAGCAGGTTTCCCTAGTAAACCTTGTATGGTAAACATACCCAAGCGTGTCCGTATGCACGCAACGATAGTCACGAACGGGCACATACCTAGGGAAAGTACTCTACGTACTAGGACTTCTGTCCAAGAATGGTGTCCGCGACGGTCGGGGAAGCAGGTTACTTATCATGGCAAACAAGTTAAATAGCTACCTTAAGAGAACGAAAGTTACTGTGGATGGAACAAAACGTGTGCCTAGAATTCCTTCCTGGTTTCCCTAGTAAACCTTGTATGGTAAACATACCCAAGCGTGTCCGTATGCACGCAACGATAGTCACGAACGGGCACATACCTAGGGAAAGTACTCTACGTACTAGGACTTCTGTCCAAGAATGGTGTCCGCGACGGGAGGGCAATGGTCGAGCAAGCAGGTTTCCCTAGTAAACCTTGTATGGTAAACATACCCAAGCGTGTCCGTATGCACGCAACGATAGTCACGAACGGGCACATACCTAGGGAAAGTACTCTACGTACTAGGACTTCTGTCCAAGAATGGTGTCCGCGACGGGAGGGCAATGGTCGAGCAAGCAGGTTTCCCTAGTAAACCTTGTATGGTAAACATACCCAAGCGTGTCCGTATGCACGCAACGATAGTCACGAACGGGCACATACCTAGGGAAAGTACTCTACGTACTAGGACTTCTGTCCAAGAATGGTGTCCGCGACGGGAGGGCAATGGTCGAGCAAGCAGGTTTCCCTAGTAAACCTTGTATGGTAAACATACCCAAGCGTGTCCGTATGCACGCAACGATAGTCACGAACGGGCACATACCTAGGGAAAGTACTCTACGTACTAGGACTTCTGTCCAAGAATGGTGTCCGCGACGGGAGGGCAATGGTCGAGCAAGCAGGTTTCCCTAGTAAACCTTGTATGGTAAACATACCCAAGCGTGTCCGTATGCACGCAACGATAGTCACGAACGGGCACATACCTAGGGAAAGTACTCTACGTACTAGGACTTCTGTCCAAGAATGGTGTCCGCGACGGTCGGGGAATTGTGTGTTTGACTCAATTACCAAATCCTAGGAACATACATGTAGTGTATACAAACATTAACATTAACGCGTACGTTTGGGCTGCGCACTCTAAGTGGTACACAAATAAGGGTGATTTTATGATCAGACGGACAAAAACAAAGGTGGAGAAGACAGTTTTCGGCACGATGTGCACAGAGCTCATTTCGTTGTCCCGGGCGAATGGAAAAACACAAAAATCGCGAGTTTCGCCCTCGGGCTACCGCCCTCGGGCGTATCTTTCCAGGTTTCTGTCTATAAAAGGGCAGGCCAAAAGGTGACCGGTTGAGATAAGCATTTTAAGCATACAAGCACTTTATTGCAACTTTTGACACAAAAACTAGGTACGTACATGTAGATTGTACCAACATGGACATCCATGAACGCGTACGCTCGGGCTGCGCCCTCCGTGTTGTACTTTCCCTGATCGGTACACAATTTTGGTGCATGTGTACCAACATGGACATCCATGAACGCGTACGCTCGGGCTGCGCCCTCCGTGTTGTACTTTCCCTGATCGGTACACAATTTTGGTGCACGGCTATCCTGACCGGCAACTTGTACCAACATGGACATCCATGAACGCGTACGTAGTGTACTTTCCCTGATCGGTACACAATTTTGATGCATGTGTACCAACATGGACATCCATGAACGCGTACGCTCGGGCTGCGCCCTCCGTGTTGTACTTTCCCTGATCGGTACACAATTTTGGTGCATGTGTACCAACATGGACATCCATGAACGCGTACGCTCGGGCTGCGCCCTCCGTGTTGTACTTTCCCTGATCGGTACACAATTTTGGTGCACGGCTATCCTGACCGGCAACTTGTACCAACATGGACATCCATGAACGCGTACGTAGTGTACTTTCCCTGATCGGTACACAATTTTGGTGCATGTGTACCAACATGGACATCCATGAACGCGTACGCTCGGGCTGCGCCCTCCGTGTTGTACTTTCCCTGATCGGTACACAATTTTGGTGCATGTGTACCAACATGGACATCCATGAACGCGTACGCTCGGGCTGCGCCCTCCGTGTTGTACTTTCCCTGATCGGTACACAATTTTGGTGCATGTGTACCAACATGGACATCCATGAACGCGTACGCTCGGGCTGCGCCCTCCGTGTTGTACTTTCCCTGATCGGTACACAATTTTGGTGCACGGCTATCCTGACCGGCAACTTGTACCAACATGGACATCCATGAACGCGTACGTAGTGTACTTTCCTGATCGGTACACAATTTTGGTGCATGTGTACCAACATGGACATCCATGAACGCGTACGCTCGGGCTGCGCCCTCCGTGTTGTACTTCCCTGATCGGTACACAATTTTGGTGCATGTGTACCAACATGGACATCCATGAACGCGTACGCTCGGGCTGCGCCCTCCGTGTTGTACTTTCCCTGATCGGTACACAATTTTGGTGCATGTGTACCAACATGGACATCCATGAACGCGTACGCTCGGGCTGCGCCCTCCGTGTTGTACTTTCCTGATCGGTACACAATTTTGGTGCACGGCTATCCTGACCGGCAACTTGTACCAACATGGACATCCATGAACGCGTACGCTCGGGCTGCGCCCTCCGTGTTGTACTTTCCCTGATCGGTACACAATTTTGGTGCACGGCTATCCTGACCGGCACTAAATCGTCACTTTTCGTCCATAACCTAGGAACGTCGTGTAGGTTTCATCATTTTTATGTTTGATTCGGTTTAATATGATTGAAAAATACGCTAAGTCCCAGAAATCTGAACTCGAATACTTCCTCCATGTTGCGCCAAAAGCTACTGACCAACGCCTAGCTTGAGACCCATTAATAGTTTAATTTAAATTAATAGTTTTGAAAAATACGCTAAGTCCCAGAAATCTGAACTCGAATACTTCCTCCATGTTGCGCCAAAAGCTACTGACCAACGCCTAGCTTGAGACCCATTTATAGTTTAATTTAAATTAATAGTTTTGAAAAATACGCTAAGTCCCAGAA
>NW_024428100.1:0-41497 GCF_017562075.2 Anopheles merus | reverse complement strand
GCCACCGATTTTCCCCGAGCCACGCTGACCGGTCGCTTTATATTTAAAAAAAAGGGCCACTGGTCCGGACCGCCGTCAGTGTGGGACCCGTCCGTACGCGACCAAACTTCGAACTCAACTGGCGGCCGTCGTTCGCGTACGCATCGCGGTTTGCGGAAAGCCCGTGCCTACACAACGACACGAGACACGCTTTGGCGTTTGAACACCATGACAACCGGACGGCGAGACATACGGGAGAAACGACGCACGGCGTGACGGCACACGGCTAATGGATCCCGCCGGTGTGTTGGTGTGTTAGCTGGTTGGCTCTCACGCACCCTTGTGGGATTGTGCTGTTTGCGCCGCTGCTACGAAACCTCACACGCAGGTTGAATTCTACCCTTTCTGGGGGATCGGTGGTTGACGAATGGGAAGATTTAGCACAAATCACAACGCACAACGAATGATACAGAATGAAACACACAATGACACGACGGGCAGCCCCGTTACACGCACAGTGAACGGCGCAACACACTGCAAGGGACTACACGGGGCCAAACAAAAGCCCTTGCTAATGCAGCCACCGTGTGCTGCTAGAAACTGCAGGTATGTGTAGGCGCAGCATGATAGTGTTGGTGTGGACAGGTGAAAATCAACAGTAGAGGCTGCCGTTTGGAATCGGTAATAATT
This sequence comes from Anopheles merus, assembly GCF_017562075.2. NCBI lineage: Eukaryota > Metazoa > Arthropoda > Insecta > Diptera > Culicidae > Anopheles > Anopheles merus. The sequence goes on along the minus strand of NW_024428100.1, from coordinate 40,828 downwards.
TTCTATGAGCAAATACTTAAATTTTATAATACTGCAAGTTGCTGCTCTTAAGAACTTTAAAATAAGATAAACTTAGTAGTTGCTGTTTACAAAAATAAATAAAGTAGAAGTATTACGATACATCGGGTCCATTTTATCAATATAAATTTTTGAGCTAAGCTTTTACAGTGCCGCACACACTAAAGCGCTGGGAAACTAGTCACTGGCATAAAATTAAAGTTTTTTTTAATGTTTCTTTTGCTTTGAGTACAGTGCAGTATTGACTTAGCAAAAATGTAACGATTGAGTAAGACAAATAGTAAAGAATAAGGGTTAAGTTACAATTGGTCAGCGTTAGTTTTTCTCTCCGAATCGGTGAATGTTCTTGTAATTAAATTCACTATGCGCCTTTTCTCTCTAACGGTTAATAACACATGTTTTGAAGTTGACTGAAAAAAAAACTGGAGCAAAATTTGTCATCAACAAACTACAAAAGATTTATAAACATCAAATGTTATCATTGGTCTAACAGCTTTATTTTCAAATTGTAGATATAAAATAAATCATAATATTTGGTGGTGTTTTATCCTATTGTACATAAAGTTCAAAGATTTCAGCAAAGGTTGACGGTTTGTACATTTATCTTTTATGTTATATGCGTGTTTTTAGTAGCGTCAATGCGCTGAGATGAGGATCGCCGACCAACAATCTGCGTCCTGAGGATGCAGCATTTATTAAATAAAACATTAAATATGTTTGTTTGTTTGTGTTTTTTTACCTTTCACCAATATCATTATCCAAGTTTGTACGATATCACACAGGGATTATAAAATTGTTGTTTTTGTTTTGTTTTCGGTTCTTCTCTACAATAGTATTATCTTTCTCGCATGGTTGGTTACCTTCCCAATATAGCTGGTTGCTTAAAGTCGCTCGAGGACGTGTCAATGTCCAACCGCATATACATTCTCTTCTAAGCACATGTCGCAAGACGACAGATTGACCTACCTTACGTACATTTTATCCTATCGATAAATAATGTATTGCTCTTCAAAGATTATTGTTCGACTTTAAGGGACTCTCTACTAGAATCCACTATTATTCGCTAAATTTCGACACCCGGTGGCTTCAATTGCTCCTTTCCACGATAGTGTTTGTGGGACCTTGCTTTAAATATTATGTTGAAAAGGATGGGTGATTTTGAGCACGCATTGGTTTGCAAAGTTCTCACAAATTGGTTTTTGATCGCAAGCTACGAATAAACTGTTTAATGATCTTCCCTTGCTCTACACAAAGTATTAGCTCACGAACGATTCAACTGTACTCATACAATACCGCGTAGAGCTGGCTACTGATCATGGAGGAGAAATGGAGTGCGTACTAGCTTGAGCTGCGAATAATACAAAGCAACAAGTACAAACAAGGAAAAATTTAAATAATTATAATCCGAGGATCTGTTCCACAATTAAAGGTTTGTCAGTTACGTACAATTTTCTAGGACTTTAGTGATGAACATGAACATGGTTGGAGCGTGTTTATTTGAATTCGATTTTGAAACAGGTCTGCTTTAGATGTGAAACATAAAGGAATTGAAACGGTCCAACAGAGACAAAACATTTGAAGTATTTCATTACATTCAAAGACACGCACAGCCAGGCAACTTGGGTTGCTGTGTTACTTTTTTACTATTTTAAATGTTTGAATCTGTTTCAATTTTGGTGTCAGCATGTCATTAGGTACCTTTTCCACGCTATTAACTAGTAAAACAGTACAGTGATGTGGTACATATAACAATAAATTAAAAACTATCAACGATGGCACTTTGAAGAGCTAACTAACGCTGACTAACAGTAATAAAACAATACAACCAACCAAATAGAATTGAAGATTGATTTGTGCTTGCACAGGTGGTAACAACACAGTGAGTTTGAGAAAGAAGCTTTCAATTGTCAACATAAATATATATACCTATATTTCACTCATAGTTCGACACATAAAGTCTAGTCAAGAACGTTCACTAGAAGATCTATTTGTGTGTGCTATAACCGATTAATCATATAATGTGAGTAATAGAACAGGGATTGTGTTCATGCTGCTGTATCCAAATCGTATAGGGTTACATAATAAAAAAAAACCCAAACATGTCTTGTCCACAACATTATTTCAAAAAGAGGGCCTTCAAAAGTCTACTCTGTTTTGTTTTTTCTTATATCTGTAGCGTCTGTTTAAGGTCCTATGACTCGTAGAAATGGTTTTTATTGCATATTTGGATGTTAGCTTCAGTTTTCATCTATACTATGTATATGGGTTCTAGTGGAACACGAAGTAACGTACTAGAATATCAGACACGGTATAAAGAGAGGAAACGAAACAGAGTTAATAATGTACAAAATACAAAAGAATACAATTGAAAATGCAATTTAGACCATAAAAGAACAAAAGATAACATCATGTTACAACATTGTAGAAAAACAACAAACTAATAATAATCAAGCATTAACCTAATATTAGTGGGACAAAATGGCTACTAAGATAAAAACAGACACAAAATAAACACCAAATATGGAGAAAGCCTATGAATGGCAAATGCACATGGGCGTACAGTGAATTTAGTGGTTATTTCGTGCTGATTTGCTGAATTAAAGGTACCAATCTACACGACTAACCATTCTTACATGTTTATGTTATGCATTCCTAATGTACGGCATTATTGCTTATGTTGAAGCACTATCTGAATGGTAACAGTATGCTTCTTTTTTTTGTAAGGAAGTGTGGTTTGTCGGGCTTATTCATAAATTCAGATATATGACTAAAAGCTATATGGTACGCTTTATTTGTAGGTCACTGTCAACACAACCTTGCTACCTGCAAGCGATGAAACAAGCTTTTAGAAGATAAAATTACGATCTGCAACTACATATTGCATGGATTAGCTTGCTACACTAGCTATCGAGACGATTTAAGATTTGCATTGCGCATACAAACAACCAATATTGAACATTGCATTTTGAGGAAATTCCTTAGCGACTTAAAATAAGGTTAATGGCAGATTGAATATTTTTTGGGTTAGTGTGTATTTAAGAAGTAAAGGGTTTGAATAACAAAAAATGCTCGAGGAGCATTTATGTTTTTTTGAAATAAATGATATGCATTAGTTTGCTTGTGTGCAATAGGTTTAATTAAAAAAATGGGTTAGCGAAAAAACGCTACGTAGAAACTACTTTTGACAATAACGCTTGTGTATGATCAGTTTAGTGTAACGCCAATCGGTGTTTCTTCTTTTAACGCAATCTGATCGTCAGAAGCGATTTGTGTGCTCTTTATGCATTTGTAACGCAACGAGGGTGTGAACTAGAGTTAGACACTATTGGTAGTCAGAATACGGTCAGCTATTACAATGCTTATTACTACACTTTTTTTGTGAAAAATAAATTGTTTTGATTTTGTGTTCGCGTGTGTATGTGTTTTTTTGGTATAGGACTACGACACACGAATGTCATATAGGTGAAAGGACATATATGTCACAGGCAGGTATGCTTTCATGGTTTGATTTGGTTTAAAATTTTGGGATAAGGGCTAGCAAGAAGAGTGTTTCCCGAACGGTCAACGGTCGGCAAACCGGCACTGTTACTTCTCAGTGTGGCCGATAGTGCGGATCGGTATCGTTAAAGGATGGCTTACCTCTACCATTAGCTAGATTCAGGGCACTGGTACCGCATGTGGCCAGATGCGGGCTATGATCGCTGCGGGGCGATTGTTCAGAAACTCGCGAATGTGTTGCACGATCAGATCAATTGCCACTGGAATGAGGAGAACAAATAGAAGAATTTGTTAGTGCAATTAAATGAACAAGTATTGGTTGGGATACAATTTGTACATGGAATCGAGTTTTTTAATTCAAATGTGAAAGAATTGGCTTTTATAAGCAAAGATTACACAAAATTACGGGCAATACAAGTCACCGAACTGATAGTGCATCATCCGTCGAAAAAAACGAAATCTGAAGAGTACGGGTCAGTGGACGTAATTCGAACCAGCGATGGGGCTTGTAGGGCGGAAACACATAACCGAGCGTATACCCAACAAAATGATACACAGTATGATAAACACGAAACAAAATGAAATAAGTCGTACCGATGTATGCGTGTTCGAAAAATGTCCTCTTTATTGTGCCATACACAAATCTGCCTTATCGGATTATTCGTTATTGGTCTTAACGGTTGTATAATCACCATTCGCTTCGATTATCTTATACTTGTTCGTTTTCCTGTTTTGTTTTTGTTTTTCTTAAACGCTAGCCATTTACACACTTTCCGTGTTCAACGATGACGTTTGGGACCGGAGTGTTTGCTGTCATAACGATAGTCCAGTCTAGTGAGACCTTCAATTGAGGCTACCTTTACCAACTTGGTTACTTATTATGCTACTTGACAACAACTCACTGATTAGTAGGATAAGATAAAGTTTTAGCTCGTTATTCAAGAATAGATTTGAACAGACCGGCAGTGGCGCAAACTGATAACTGCAAAAAAGGAATGTCTTTGGCGGGGGATATTTCCAAATCCAAAAGAAAATGAATTTAAGAATGGAAGGAATGGCTAATACAAACGGCATTCAACAGGATCTACATATTGAAATGCATAAATGCAAGCATAGGAATTTGTGGCACACGGGGCGGATGGCTTATAAAGGCCAATGTTTTAACAGGTGCAGTATGGTAGAACAATACAACATGATTGATTGCACAGCTGCAAATCAAAGATAAATGTGTATACTGCTACTACTTTTAAAGAATGACGATTCGTTACTATGGTTGTTAAATTAGTTTATGAGTTGGCTTTCGAAAACGTAATATTGTAACAAAGTAATACAAAAGGAAAAAATGCAAAAACAAATAAACAGAAGCTTATTCATTTGTTTTGATCAGTCTATGCAATGGTTTACCGTAAAGTTTTTGGGATGTTCTTTAGTAAGTATTGTTATGGTCTATTACTATGATTATGGATAAGGTATCAAATTCCCAGTGAAAAACGGTATAAAAATAGCTGTCATGCAGTATGTTAGCTTGGAACATTAAATTTGGCATGCGTTTTTGCTGAGGTGTTTTGCCGTTACGCCTATATATCTTCTCTAATAAGTAGGACCGAGTGTGCAACTTCGGCAGAAATAACATTGGATTGTGAGGTGAGGCGCACTGTTTTGTTTGTTTGTTTGTTTTTTTTCAATTGTGTGCATGTTTGTATGATCATTTGCTCTTATTCTCTGACAACGTTTTATACGTGACACCAATGACACATAAGTCCTACTGTGGTTGTATGATGATCGCTGCAGAGCTTATTTCTATTGCAGAGGACCATATGACCAACACACGACCCCACGCGATTTAATGCCCGTTCTGGTTGAGTCCGCCACTCGGATGCAAGATCTCATTTATGTGATGCACTATCAGATCGATCGCAACTGTAAAATGTTAGAAAAAGATGAGCAAGAAAAATAAGAGAAACGTCCAGTAGAAACCATTCGCTACCCCGATGTGTTATTTGGCGAAAACTATTTAATTGATCGCACTGAACGAAAGACCGGCCACGGCGCATGAACTTCAGGATTCGAAATGAAAGTCAAGAATATGAGATTTATTTTACACAATACAAGTTATTCAACTGAGCCTAAGGAATAACAATAACACAAAAATTCAATATGGTACATCGCTTGACAAAAAGAGTTTTTAATTTAATAGTCGAATGGGAAATTTAAACAATATCATAAAGTTCACGTTTCAAGATGGCGAATAATACGAGTAAAGTGAAAACAATGTTTTTTCTTTATTGCGAAGTTATCGCATGAAACTGAGCAACTAAGTAAAAAAATAATAAAAACAGTATAATTTTCAAAGAATAGTTTTACTGATGTTTTGCAATCAATGGAATTATGTATTCTTGAATGATACAAAGATAAATTGTCGATTGATTTAGTATTAAAAATTGAAACATTGCGATAGAATGATATATAAAATGCACCTAGTTTGATCATAGTGATAAACAATAATTTGTTATAGATCCGGATATTTTGAAAATCAATTTACCTGTATTGTCAGCTCCTCGTGGTATGACAACGTCAGCAAACTTTTTAGTCTGAAATGGACGAATCAGTAGTGATGTATTAAACAGTAATGTAGTGTATTAAAATAATGATTGTTAATTGATGATCATACCGGTGAGCAAAACTCTTCAAATGCTGGCTTTACGAAATTCATATACGCATTCAGCACCTGATCCAAGTCTCGTCCTCGTTCGTTAATGTCACGTGGAACTGCAACACAAACATAGTTTAGAAGCAATATCACATGACGCAGCACACCAAATAAACGGGGCTGTACGGGTCATCATTACCTCTTCGGGCCAGCCGGGTGTCCGAATCGGTATCGACAAATAGCTTCATGTGAAAGAGATCTCGAATGGCGGGAAAGTAGAACACCAGTATGCCCTCGAACAGTACCACGTCGGCCGGGTAGATGGTGATTTTCTTTTCCGACAGACGGCATTCCGGCGGTAGTCATACTCGCTAATCTCCACCTTTTTGCCGTGCAGAATGTCCTGCAGCGTTTGCAGCATCAAATCCTCGTTGAACGCGCTCGGATGGTCAAAGTTAAAAAGACCCCGTTCGGCGCGCGCCTTTTCCAAATCCGACAGCTCGCGATAGAAACTATCCTGGCTGATAGTGACGACCTGTGCACCGATTGGAATGAAAACAAATGCATGTTGGGGTGCTGTGTAAGTGATCGCTGATTACGTAAATGAGTGGGACGCTTTGTTTGCTCACTTGGCGCTGGGTATGGTCCATATCAGCTTGGCCTAGTTGTTCCATGATGCGTTTGCATACGGTCGACTGCGGGAACAGGGTAAAACGGAGCAGATTGCGTGTTGGACGGTCAGTGTATGTTTTATCAATTGATGGTGCATGCAGATGACGAACGGCTATATTTGGCACTGTTTTCAAGGCCGGGGCCATACTTTTGATTCGCACTGCAGACTGCGCAGCAATCCCACGGGCGATACCCTACGCTCACACGTTACACCTACCTTGCCGCTGGCCGTTCCACCAGCAACGCCAATTAGAAAGGGTGTTTTCACGCCATCCGCAGCACAACCGCCATTCAATCGTGCACCATTTAAACACTCTCCGTCACCCATTGCTAAGGACTGGGGTAAGTTTTCTTCACTTTGCACCACGGGAAACGGGGAAAAATAAATCCGCACGATGGCAGTGCGCAAAACGAAATTATTTTCACTGTAATGACATATGGTGTGTGAGGGAACGGCAGGCAGTGTATTTATGTTTTTCATTAATCTTGACAGCCAGTGTGGCCAGATTTTTTTACGGCTTTCGGTAGGAGCATCAATATTTTATCTGTAGTATTTGGTAGGAGTTTTAATTTGTATCGGTAGTTTTCGATATGTTTAGAAGTGTTAAGTGGAGGGGGGAGGGGGGTACTTATCTGCACGAGAAAAAACATCCTTTTTTATTAAACCGTAGAGTTGGCAACCAGATTTACACACGTAAGTTGGCAACCGGCATACCCAGGTATTCCACACGTTTTGATGTAAAAAATTAACGATTTTCATAGGTAAACAATGCTTTCTATATTTTAATGCTGTAAGCAAGTAATGCCGACCATATATTCTCTTCTATTTCATTTATTCATTAAGTTTTTTTTTCATTTTATTATAAAAATACCCAAGTGCCACAAATCCACTAAACGACCACTAAACGGCTTCTAAACGACTCAAGTTCTCTACCTAAACGGAATATAGAAAGACTTCGTTTAGCAGACGCCAAACGACTCATGCATTCTAAAAATAGCAAAAAAGCTGGTGGCGCTATCTGTTGGTGGGATACCCAACCAGTTGAGCTTCATCGCTTGGAGGAGAGCTTTCTCATTTCCTCTGTACTGTTGTATGGTTTCGCATTGAAGTTATGCATCGCTAGAACTAGAACGGCGATACGATTGTTTAAATACTAAACTCCAACGGAAACCACCAGCACTGAAGCAAGTGAGATTTGAGCAATGGTCATTGGTGTTGATACCCACGTATCTAACCACACGACCATTTATATAGATTTTTGCTCAGAAAGTTAGAAGGCTATATACGTCATAATAAAATGCAACTTGTCGAAACACATTGCAAGAAAAGGATAGCAATATACCCAAGTGCCACAAATCCACTAAACGACCACTAAACGGCTTCTAAACGACTCAAGTTCTCTACCTAAACGGAATATAGAAAGACTTCGTTTAGCAGACGGCAAACGACTCATTCATTCTAAAATAGCAAAAAAGCTGGTGGCGCTCTCTGTTGGTGGGATACCCCAACCAGTTGAGCTTCATCGCTTGGAGGAGAGCTTTCTCATTTCCTCTGTACTGTTGTATAGTTTCGCATTGAAGTTATGCAGCGCTAGAACTAGAACGGCGATACAATTGTTTAATTACTAAACTCCAACGGAAACCACCAGTACTCAAGCAAGTGAGAATTGAGTTATGGTCGTTGGTGTTGATACCCACGTATCTGACCACATGACCATTCACATAGATTTTTGCTCAGAAAGTTATAAGGCTATATAGGTCATGATAAGATGAAACTTGTCGAAACACATTGCAAGAACAGGATAGCAATATAATGATGAGTTGTAATACGCCATCTATTGATCAAACCAATGAAGCTGTGGAGCTTTCATTTTTTTTCTATGGATATTCAATTTTCCAGTCGTTTAAGCTTAATCTGTGGCGCTTGGGAACGGTCAAATTGTAATTTGGAATCGCTTGAATTTGACTCGAAATAAGCACAATACGAAAAGTGGAAGAATAGAAACGTCATTCTCCATACAAAATGTATGGAATACCCGGGTATGCTGGTTGCCAACTTACGTGGTAACCCAAATAGCCAGCTCGTACTTTATAGCTGATTTAGGGCTGTTTAACGAAAAATCGTTCCGATGTCGTACTTTGTGGCTGATTAAGAGATAGACGGTACTTTGCGGAACTATGGAGCTTTTTAACAGGGACATGGTACTTTTTGGAACTTTGCGGCTGATTAGCACTATGTGTAGGGTTCATGGTGGAACTTGAAGGCTTGTTAAGAAAGGGTACCGAACTTGGTGGAACTTTATAGCTTTTTAATGCATGACATCGGTACGAGATGGCTCTTGTCAAAGTGTCAAAAACGGACGTCGGCAATAATCTCATTGTTGCTGCAAAAGTTAGATTCGTTAATTGAAGAATGAATATTGAGTGAAGTGATTGTGAATTATCAGCAAATTGTGTAAAATTTTGTGTAATTCATCAATACAAAAGATTTAAAAATATACATATGTGTTTAAACGAAACAAATCTTGTTGTTTATTTCATCGATGACGCTTGCTTGAAAATAAAACACAAAGAAAAATAATCCCTGGCATCATGGCATAAGGAAGCTCCTTAGGCGCGGTTTGAAAGACCCACATAGAACTTTGATGCTGTTTATCTACTGCAAAAGGCGAATTAGAGCAGCGATCTTTAGCGTGCCAAAATGAGCTGCTTAAGCAATTCTGGCTATTTGGGAAAGTTAAAAAAATCAAAATAAAATACTTACAGGCTGTTTAAAATTACAACTTATGCACCAAAAAATCATAAATTAAAAGTTGGGAGGCTAAGGAAAATTTCAGGTCAATAAAAGCAATGAATCAAAAGTTATTGCAGTTCGAAGTTGAAAATAATACCCGGGTATCCGGTTGCCAACATAAAGGTTAAAGGAGGATAAGTTGTAACGCCAGGACTCCACACAGCATAACACGGAGCGCAACATAACAACTGACAGCTGCCAAACGCTTCAGAAAACGCTTTATTGGTGGTAACATATTGTGAATATCCTTAGTAGGCAGCTCATTGCTCGTACAAAAGCTACCAACCTACTGCGAAGACCGACAGTTAATGAAACGCTTTACCTCCTTTCCCAAGCGTTATGGGAAGCGTTCGGCAGCTGTCAGTTGTTATGTTGCGCTCCGTGTTATGCTCTGTGGAGTCCTGGCGTAATACGCCAACTATTGAACAAACCAATGAAGCTATGGAGCTTTAGTTTTTTTCTATGGATATTTGATTTTCCAGTCGTTAAAGCTTCATCTGTAGCGCTTGGGGCCTTTCTGAAGTGTCGATCTGAAAATTGTACTAGGAATTCTAAGCCAACGAAGGAATGAGATGCACATTTTCTTTTGAACGGTGGCGATTTTCTTTTCTCGGGGTTGCAGGGTGCCGCTTAAGATCAGCCGCAGTGGTAGTTCTTCTTATTCTAGTTCTGGTCGCTTGTGACTTCCAAATTACATATGGAGTTTGTAGGGAATAAGATAGGGTGGAAAATATAATAAAAAGACGACGAGACAAATGATTACCGAATAAACAACTAATCAAGATGTATATTAAAATAAGGTGAAAATGTCAGAATTGTCAAACAGATGTCAGACGAAAATAGCGAATCAGGAAAAAACAGAACGTGGGATAACGTGGATTCTGTCTTGTGGTAGAACTCACAACGGATAAAACAAAACAAAAATTGGTACAAAAAACGACAATATAATGGAAAATTCATTCGACGATCACGACAGAGTTCACTGCATGAATTCATTTGGTGGTTTTATGACTTTTCGGTCAGCATTTTACGGACGTCACATACGGACGTCACTCGAGGCGTAAACTCAAAAAGTTTACGCTTGATTTGTATGGGAGAGCGTACCCAAATAGCCAGAATTGCTTAAGCAGCTCATTTTGGCACGCTAAAGATCGCTGCTCTAATTCGCCTTTTGCAGTAGATAAACAGCATCAAAGTTCTATGTGGGTCTTTCAAACAGCGCCTAAGCAGCTTCCTTATGCCACGATGCCAGGGATTATTTTTCTTTGTGTTTTATTTTCAAGCAAGCGTCATCGATGAAATAAACAACAAGATTTTTTTCGTTTAAACACATATGTATATTTTTAAATCTTTTGTATTGATTAATTACACAAAATTTTACACCATTTACTGATAATTCACTATCACTTCACTCAATATTCATTCTTCAATTAACGAATCTAACTTGTGCAGCAGCAATGAGATTATTGTCGGCGTCCGTCCTTGAAACTTTGACAAGAGCCATCTCGTACCGATGTCATGCATTAAAAAGCTATAAAGTTCCACCAAGTTCGGTACGCTTTCTTAACAAGCCTTCAAGTTCCACCATGAACCCTACCTTGGCCACCTTGGCCGCTACGATATAGACCGTCGATGACAGCTGATAACGGCGGCCGTATCCATACAGGCGGCTAATGAACACGAACCGTGAAATAGGAGAGGATGTGAGAGAAAGATCATCGTGAGAATGGAGAGAGGACAAGGTTGACGATTGAAGGAGCAAACGGGCGATGGCGGTAAAAGATGAAGGAGATTCTGGTGTCGGTGCTTGGCTAGATCGGAAGTGTAGTTAATTGAAATAAAAGTTCTTGTGTTGGGAAGCATAAAATTTAGCATTTTATTTATAACAAATAGTTCTAACCGTTTCATCTGGTGACAGCGGTAAAGCGCAAAATTTAGCGCATATAAAGTCATTTCTGGCTGGTGTTCTTAACCCGGGTAATTTGGTAACGGTAAATATTTTAGTGATAAGTGGTGCAGGGAAAACGCAGCGTCATAGTGGTAATTATAGCTAGTGAATTAATTTTAATATACATATAGTTAGTGGCCTAATAGTAAAGTGCATAGTTATTAAAATATTTTGAATAAGTTATAGTGTACAAAAAAAAAAAAAAAAAAAAAAACCTTTATTTAGTGATTTTTTTTATTAATCATAGTCACATATTTTTTCGTACATATAACATATAAGGTAATGAACAACAAAGTTCTGGCTCTTAGGAACAGAACTGTTCAAATTAACACCGAAAATATAACAAATATTCGTATCACCCAGACTGCAAATCATTTAAATTCAACAACAATTAGTGAAGCGTGTTTAACTAAAATTATAGCTTCAAAGAACGCCTTCAAATACTTAAAGCAGAGCTTCTTAATCAAAGCGCGGAACTTGATAGAGCAATAAACGGATCGCATAATAGCATGGCTTACGAGTTTCCCATTAAACAGGCAATGCTTTGCATTCCTGAATTTTACGGAGATGCAAGAGATCTGGATGGTTTTTTGTATCAGATCGAATATTTTGCAAATCAGATTCCGGAGGGAGAGGCTGAAGAGGATTTGATTCGTACAGTTATGTTTAAGTTAAAAGGAAAAGCAGCTGTTTTTTTAATCGTATTTTGGACGATACGTGGGAAAAGGTGAAGATGAAATTGATTAGACAATTTGGAGAAAAATTTGACATCGAAGCCATTTTTCAACAAGTTGAGACGCTTCATCAAGGGGTCAATGAACCTTTCTCCGAATACAAAGAAAGGGTGTTAACACTAAAAGAGCAAATCATCAACAATGACATAAATAACACGGAAGATTCATACGCGATGAAAAATTTAAAAATTCACTTTTTGGCCGGTTTAAGGAAGCCAGAATTGCAAACACTCGCGAGAACAAACAAACATTTACATTTTAATGAACTGTTAGAATATCTGCAGGAAGAGGTAGTTCAAATAGAACACATCCGAAAAATAGAAGAACGATTAAATCGTACAATGATTTCCGAAACAAACGACACCATAAACAATGCTCTTTTCACCAATTCAATCCACAATAGTGTTGATAACGGAAGCTCATCCAGCCCACATGTCCAAAATCGCGGTATTACTAGAAACCAGCAGTATGTAGATTTTCGGAATAATAGTAGAACACGCTGCGATAATTATATTAACAGCACTCAATTGTCAGACCCGAATCATTTTGGGCTACCACAACATAACAGCACTACATACAATCCTAACATTACTAACAACACCAACAATTTTTCACGGCCAAAAAGATTTCCAACACCGTATAGAAGCTATGGTGCACAACATATTCCAACACAAAAAAATTATTCACAATATACTCCAACACAAAACAATCATCCACAAGGGCCTTCTCAATACAACCATTTTAGAAATACATATACAGGTGTCCCCCGAGATACGACTGTATTTGGGACCGAAAGAATGTCCCAAAGCAAGGCGTTAGTCGAAATAGTCGTATGTCGAATATCTGTGAATATAACGTTTATAGCCGAAATTGAAGAGTCGGAATCTATGAAATCGTATATTTTATTTGAAATAATATACGATAAAGTATTAATTTTCCTCCAAAAGCCGTTTACACGATATAGATATTCAAAATTGGGGAGTTGTGGAATCTGAGGAAATATGTTTGTAACGGTTATCTGCACAGAAATTCAAAAAAATACATCAATTTCGTCTCAATGACAACTTTTAACTGTCAAAATCAAAATCGTCGTAACTGCGAATCGTCGTAACTCGAGGGGGTCGTAACTCGGGGGACGCCTGTAATCAACCCCAATCACATAACAGTACAAATCAAAAAAACTACAACACGGAACACTAGTCGGTCTAAATAAAAATTCTAGTGTTCCCATCGTTAAAACTGATTTGTTCTGCCTTAGGGCAGAAGAAGCACAAACAATCGAAAGGGATCCGATAACAAATAGTGAATACATACACAACTATGAATCACTAGATATAGCATTCACTACGGAAGGTAAACTGATGGTTCAAATTTTATCAGAGAGTGAAAGGAAAAAAAAAGATTAATTATCTAATTGATTCGGGAGCATGTTCGAATGCATTGAGTTGGGAATTAGCAAAAGAGCTTGGGTGTTCTACAATAGATTATCAGGATAAAGTAACGTTTTCAAGTTTTAACGGAACATTATCCGACACTGTGGGTTCAATTTTTATAAATTTATACGTTGGAAAATCGTTGTATCGAACAAAATTTTATGTTATAAGAACACTTGGTGTTCCTGGAATACTTGGGGCAGAATTTTTAATAAAATATACTGTTAATGTTGGGGAAAACTTTCGAACAATAAATTTAAAGAAACCATCAGGTGAAAATACAGAGGAAACAGAAAAAAATGGGAACACAATACAAATACTGTTATCGAAGATAATAATACTATACCACAAGATAATTTTGAACTTCTCCCAAATATTGAGAAGCAACTTACAGATTGTGATTTAATAGAAACAAGCAAAAGCACTCCATTGGTGGGCCTAGAACGATTTGGGGAATTAATAAAACAAATCAATATCGATCATTTGGATAGTTCAATAGCAACGGATATGAAAAAAATTCTCATTGAGTATAAGGATATATTTTACTTGCTACTTTTACTTTTTTATATAAACTTACATATACCCAAGCGGCAACGCATGAAATTGAAACAAGCTCTAACGTCCCCACTTATAAAAGGCAGTACAGATTCCCTGCATTATTAAATAATATCATGGAAGAGCATGTAGAGGAAATGCTGAAACAAAAAATTATAACCCCAAGCAAAAGCCCATGGAATGCACCCGTGATGTGCATACCAAAGAAATCTGATAGTGAAGGGGCACGAAAATATCGTATTGTTGTTGACTTTCGTGCGTTAAATTTAATAACCAAACCATTTATATACCCTATTCCGAGGATAGATGATATTATGGACAATATTGGAAACAGTAAATTGTTTTCAACAATTGATTTGAAATCGGGTTTTTTTCAAATTCCCATAGCACGCAAAGACGCTGCAAAGACTGCATTTTCAACGTCTAAGGGACACTATGAATTTTTACGAATGCCAATGGGTCTCAAAAATAGCCCATCAACATTCCAAAAGCTAATGAACACAGTCCTATACTCAATTCAGCCTGTCAAAGCGTTTGTCTATCTAGATGATATTGTGGTGTTTGGCGAAACGGTAGAGGAGCATAATTTCAATTTAATTAAAGTTCTTAAAGCACTAATGCAATACAATCTTAAAATTGAACCATTAAAATGCAAACTCCTTCATACAGAAATTAATTATTTGGGCCATACTATAAATGAACAGGGAATTAAGCCAACACAAGGAAATGTGAAAGTTATATTAGATATGCCAACACCAAAAAGTATAAAAGAATTACGATCGTTTTTGGGGACAATTAACTTTTATGGTAAATTTATCCCTAACGTCTCTGAAATCAGGAAACCATTACACGAGCTACTGAAGAAAAATAAAAATTTCGTTTGGGATGAGCACTGTGAAAAGGCATTTGAAAAATTAAAACAATTTCTAGTTTCAGAGCCTTTGCTGGTACGACCAAATTATAAAGATACCTTTGTCATTACAACCGATGCTAGTGATTATGCTCTTGGGGCAGTGTTATCCAATGAAACAACGGTAGACAGACCAATTGCATACGCTAGTAAATCCCTTGTAGGTGCGGAAAAACGGTACCATCCTATTGAAAAGGATCTTTTGGCTATTGTATGGGCCGTTGAATATTTTAAACATTACATTTATGGGCAAAAATTCCTAATTTATTCTGATCATCGACCGTTAGTATCGATTTGGAGGCTCAAAGAAAACTCTCCGATACTATCAAGGTTAAGATTACGACTCCAAGGGGTGGAATGCGAAATTCGCTACAAAAAGGGAAAGGAAAATGTAGTCGCTGATTTTTTATCAAGGCTACCAGAACTTAATCGGAACGAAATACAAGAAAAACAAGCAAACAAGACAGTAGCCGTAGTTACACGCCAACAAAGTAAACACATATTAGAGTCACAAAATAACAAAAAAGAGAATAATGTACAAGAAGATGTTGTGAAAGACGAAAAAGAAGATCACTGGGGAAATTTGTTAAAAATGCATTGGGATGGGGATCTAAATGACAAGGAAATGCAGAGAAAAGAACAGCTAGATAAGATTAAACAAACAATTAAAACCAAATTTAAAAATTACAGCTCAGATCTGAACAGGATTGAAATCGAAAGAAGCGAAGTCAATACCGTGCTTCAAGAATTTCATGATGCCCCTTTAGGAGGACATGTAGGGGTAAGAAGAATGAAGAAAAGGATCAAGGAGTTGTTCTTTTGGAGAGGAATGGATAGTGACATTGAAGGTTATGTCAGATGTTGCAAGTCATGTCAACTCAATAAGATTGGAAAATTTAACAAAATCCCTATGCAAATTACCACTACCTCGAAATACGCATTTGAAAAACTATATATGGATATCGTTGTCCTACCAGAATCAGAGGGGGGTAACAAGTATGGGCTTGTCATTCAAGATGATCTTACAAGATATCTTATAGTTATTCCCTTAGAAAACCAAGAGACAACAACGGTTGCAAAAGCGTTTGTTGAAGGGGTAATCTGTCTTGTAGGTACCCCATCCGAACTAGTAACAGATCAGGGCACAAACTTCATGAGCCAAGTCATGAAAGACACTTGTAGGTTATTGAAAATTAAAAAAATTAATACTTCGGCATACCATCCACAAGCGAACGTAGTAGAGAGAGCAAACAGAGAGCTAAAAATTTATCTGAGACAATTTGTGGGAAAAAATTATCAGACGTGGGACAGAGTATTGCCATATTTTGCGATGGAGTACAATACTAGTGTAAACTCCTCTACTGGGTTTACGCCTTACGAATTGGTATTCGGTAAGAAAGCTAGATTGCCAACATCAATATTCCATAAAACAGATCGTAAAAAGTTATATACGGATTTTTGTGAGGAATTAAGAACAAAACTAAGAGAAATACACGCTATTGCTAGAGAAAATTTAATTAATTCAAAAACAAAGAGAAAAGCAAAGTATGACCAAAGTGCAAATGAATGGCAGCCCATGTGGGGAGAAATGGTTTTGGTGAGGAATAACCAAACAGGTGTAGGGCAAAAACTACAAGGCATTTGGAGAGGGCCATATGAGGTAGTGGAGATACCCAGCAATCAAACTTGCGTGGTAAGAAATGGAAAAAAGTTGGAAAAAATTCACAACAATAGGCTAAAAAAGTTTTACGATTAAACAAAAAAAATAATAATAAGGTTGATACCAATACGTCAATAGATTAGGCATAGATTTAGAGATAGGGAATAACGGAAGTATGGGATATAGATAGCCAGATAGATAGGAGTTATCATATAAAGGATATAGATAGTTAGGTAAATAGGATTAGTAGTAGGATTAGGATTAGGAAAGGTAAATAGGATATGAAAGATTTAATTGTGAATAGATATATATAAACACAAGTATAATAATGCATTAAAAGAAGAATCGAATTATGAAATCGCGCAGAACTTTGGCAATTATACGGTTTTTATATAAATCTATGGAAAAAGTTGTAAATTAGGAATAAGGATTACTAAAAAAAAAAAAAAAAAAAAAAAAAAAAAAAAAAAAAAAAAAAAAAAAAAAAAAAAGGACTAGAAGAACTAGCACCTCATAACTTTTACGCGACACTTTTAGCCTACACACACGCACACATCAGCAAAATTGTATACGTTACACTATACACACATGGAACAGCAGCGAGTGGAACAATAGAAACACGGGTTCAGGGAGGTCGGCACAACGCCAAATGTAACACCAACAATGTTACGAGTTGCTTTTCGTCTTCACACATGACGGCACCGATGAAGATGAATTTTATGATAGAGGTTGAGCTGGTGAGGTTGAGCTGTAGATTGAGCGGCGCAATTGAATGATGAGGCATCAAACTAATATGCAAATAGCTCCCCCAGCAAGTGTTCGACTCACGGTTAGCAGCATTGAATTTATAACGAGCGGTCAGAACAATACACCCTATCAAATAAGAGAGAAAGCAATTACACGAAACCGAAGCATTATCAATTAAATAGATATACTTATTTAGCGAGGTACACCAGCACCATCACACGTCTATTGAAAGCACGAGGAAGGTTTGCCGGATGCGATAAAAAAGGGCAAAGTTCGGCGATAACAATATCGATATGCATGAAAAAAACAATCCACGTCGGAATTTTCTTGCTAAAGCTTCGTTAAAAAAAAAAAAAGTGTAATGACATGTAGCGACCTTGGCCGCTACGATATAGACCGTCGATGACAGCTGATAACGGCGGCCGTATCCATACAGGCGGCTAATGAACACGAACCGTGAAATAGGAGAGGATGTGAGAGAAAGATCATCGTGAGAATGGAGAGAGGACAAGGTTGACGATTGAAGGAGCAAACGGGCGATGGCGGTAAAAGATGAAGGAGATTCTGGTGTCGGTGCTTGGCTAGATCGGAAGTGTAGTTAATTGAAATAAAAGTTCTGGTGTTGGGAAGCATAAAATTTAGCATTTTATTTATAACAAATAGTTCTAACCGTTTCACATAGTGCTAATCAGCCGCAAAGTTCCAAAGAGTACCATGTGCCTGTTAAAAAGCTCCATAGTTCCGCAAAGTACCGTCTATCTCTTAATCAGCCACAAAGTATGACATCGGACCGATTTTTCGTTAAACAGCCCTAAATCAGCTAGTAAGTACGAGCTGGCTATTTGGGTAAACTTCCTGTCAAAAGATTATAGGGTTTTATGGCTGAAATTCAGTTTACGCCAAAGTTTACGCTTTGTGTAACGTTTGTATGATGAGAAAATCTATGATTTTCGGTAGGAAAAATGAAAAATCGGTAGGTTTAGGGTGGTCAGTTGTGAATCGGTAGGTTTACATACAAAAAATCGGTAGGAATATAGATAAATTGATATTTCTGGTCACTCTGCTGAGAGCAGCCTCTCTCAGTTTATAGAAGTACTTAAACAACTTACACATTTCATTCGCCAGAAGAAACTGAGAAAAGATAACTATTGGAGCCTTACAACAGCAAAATATGATGATTCCAACGACCTGTCGGTATTGGCGTTAGGCAGCGGTAATCGCTGATGCGGGCTTGCGTGCGTTTTCTGAAAATGTATCCGCAGGACTGTGACAGTTTGCATCCAGTCAGTATGCGTCAGAATAAAACAATTTTGATTTTTCCGCACGCACGCCCTCACGCCCGCAGTAGCGATTGCCACTACCTTAGGAATCAGTGAGAGAGTAAAAGAGATGGGAATAAGAAAGAATAGTTGTAAGAAAATAGGATAAAAAGACTCGCAAGATAAGCCTGAGAGTTTATATCAAACGAACGAACGAAACGAACGTATAGATTTTGTACTGGCCAACCTAGTGGTACAACCCTGTCCATTCATGAGCGACGAATGTTCTACGAACGAGCTCCCCGATATGGCCCCGACGGTATATTGGCGATGGGTAAAGTAGCCAAAAATTCTGTAGTTGACTCCGATCCGACTCCGATAGTTTCGGTAATAACTCCGGAAGGTAGGTCCGCCCAGCATTATCCAGAGAGGTTCGTGTAGGAGTTGAGAGGCGTAGAGCAGGAATTAAATATCCAAGCGTCGCGGAAAGGTCAGAAAATAGGAGACGGGAGGAAACAGTATTACCTAACGGGCAGCGCATAGAAATTTGAAATAAGGCGAAAGACGGAGAGAGAGAGAGAGAGAGACCAAACAAAAGGAAAGAGACCGAGAGAGAAGCGAGCGAAAACAAAAAAGCGCGGAATCTGACAGGAGGAGTTCAGGCAGTCTTGTGATTAATTGCGTAGAGGAAAGATCGGCAAGTGCAAACGAAAAAAATAAAATTGTAAAAATGAGCGAAAATCACGACAGTTCGGAATCGTCCCAAATGGCCCGGAGTCATCCGAAGTCTTTAAGAGTCGTCAGGAGTTGTTCGAAGTCGTCCGGAGTCGTTCGGAGTCGTCGGAGTTGTCGGTGTCGTTCGGAGTCGTTCAGAGTCTTCCGGAATTTGATGGAGTTTAAGTCATCCGGAGTAGGCCTTCGACACAAAGGTCTGTATACGGGGTGCGCAAAGTCAAAAAAACACAACGAAATGAAATGCTTGATCACAAGCACCATTGCACCGGACTGTTCCTGTTGACTCCGATCGATTCTAGACGACTTCGAATGACTTCGACTTCAAACAACTCTGGACGACTACGAACGACTAAGAAAGATTTCGGACGACTTCGGATGACTCCGGTTGACTCCGACTCCACGCGGAACTAGTGGTTCGGAATTTGCTGGCGTTGGAATCGAACTAAGAAAAGCCTTTGTCGGATTGGAGTCGTGGGTGCGCTCCAAAGAGCACATCACTACGGTATACCATTTATAGGAAGCATACATCATAAAAAATATTAATACGCCTAAATGTAGGCAATGCTCTGTCAAAAGGTGAGCATTGCAGTACAATAGGCTGTTGTACATTTCGTGATCCACGTATTGGCTGGTATCATAGAACCCGTTCGTAGCGGGAACGTAGGGCGCTCACAAGAAATTCTAGGGATGGCAACACATTTCTTGAGCCCGGTCCTACAACACCGCGGTGAATAACAGTTGCAACCATCTAGTACGTTAGGTAAATGAGTGTCGAGACGTACGCCGCCGCTAAGAACGGATTAAATAATCAGCCGTACCGGCGAACTCGTTCGTTCCTGGGAACGTTCGTCCCGACGCTCATTTTCGCTCATTTCATAGCCCTCTAGATCAAAAATTAGAAAACCGTATAGATTTTGTACTGGCCAACCTAGTGGTACAACTCTGTCCACTCATGAGCGACGAATGTTTCTCGTCAAACGAGTTCGCCGATACGGCTGATTATTAGCCATTGGCTGGTATTATGGAATCCGTTCGTAGCGGGAACGTACGGCGCTCACATGAAATTCTAGGGATGGCGACACATTTCTTGAGCCCGGCCCTACAACGCCGTGGTGAATAACTGTAGCAACCATCTAGTACTTTAGGAAAATGAGTGTCGGGACGTACGCCACCGCTACGAACGGATTCAATAATACCAGCCATTATAATTATGCAAAATCAACAATGTAGACCAAATATTTTAAAAGTAGTAATATAAAGTATTCTCTAACATTTTTATAACCAACCTAAGTGCACCAATTATTACCACACCAATCTAAGTGCGATTTATTTTTGCTCAACGATCTGTTGATACCTCTTTTAACTTTGCCTAAAATAAAATAGTCAAAATACGATGAAATCCCGTCCCATTTGGCCGGAACCCACATTATCGGCACGCATTTCGCAGACTTATTCCTGCCGATTGGCCAGGAAAGCGTCGGTATGAACACATTATTATTGTCTGATGGGTGATATTCTTCGTTTTTAGGGACACGGAATAGCTTTCATTTTACCCCGGTTCTGCTTTCCGGGATCATCATGATACACGTGATCTGTTTCCACAAAAAGGGACGGTTCAAAATTGTTCATTAAAATCACCGGTTAGTATTTAACAATATTTTTCGAGGTATTTTTTTTGAGGTATGTGAAAACAATCGCTAATTAAAAACTGTAAATGTCAAATTTACCCTGAACAAACTGTCAACTTTAAGAGGCCTTTTTTACCTTGACCAAAGTGTATGAATATCAGGTGGTCTCGTCCCATACAAATTGACAACTAATTTCGGAATCAAAAAAAGCTCCTTTTGACAGAATGGGTGAAATGAATTTCCATAGGAACCGTTCGCTTTGTTCTTAGCAACACATATGTAGTACACATTGGTGTCCTCATCGACGGCATTATTTTGATCCAAAATGGATTTAAATAGTTCAGATTTGGTTTAGCTTACAATAACAAATATTTTGAGTGCTTTTTAAGGTATTTCTGTGCAAATAACGAAGATTCTAAGTTTGTTTGTGTATTAGGCAAGTCGTCAGAAAGCTTGTTTGGGGAAATGTTTTCACCCATGCTGTCAAAAAGTGACGTTCAACTTTTGCTATGAAAAACAGGCTATGAGACCACCTGATATTCATACACTTTGACCTTGACTTTCAGACTAGCTTGAGCGACATCCATGCAAGTGGTATGCATCGTTGCATTCTTCTGAAAACAGCAGACAATTGTGGGCGAGCTGATATTCCGGTTTTTTTGGAGGCGTAAGATGAGCGGCTCCCAAGTAATATGAAGAGGAAGGGGAAGCATTCGAAATTAGATTAACGCACTGTCAATACGATATGGTGAAATATGTTTAAATCTTATCCTTGTTTTGAGGTTCATTCTTCAACCCAATCCGCGGCATGGTAGTATGAAGAGCGTCCGATAATCCCGTACCTAATCCGACCTAATGAACCAACCGATCAGTCAAATCGACACAGTCCAATTCTACAGACAGGGCGATCACTTTCACACTGACCACTGTTAAGTCTTCTGGTGCTGGTTGAAACAATGGAATGTTAGCACGTGACCAGTCTGAGGCCATACTGGTGAGTGCGTCCGGTTGGTGTGGCTAATTTTTCGTAATGCCAAAATCGTGGCCAATGGCAGGCGATCTAGACTGGCACGACGCCAAATATTTGCGCAGTCGTGTCATGGTCGAGCTCGTCGTGGCTAAAACCATGTCCCATAAATCAAGCTACCCGCAAAGAGAGAAATAAATGGGAAAACTGATGATTATGAGGTGCAGGACAATGTAGTAGACGAAAGATTGGGATGTGGAAGAGGTGTAAATGTTTAAAGATCATCCAGCATATTGCTGACTCAGTGTTTGGTGAATAAATTTGAACGACAAACGCTATCAAACCTACCGGAGTAAATTTAGGCTCCCTTATACACGTCTTAGTTCGAACGATGAGATAAAGATCGACCGTATTATGTTCAAATAAATGTGGTTAAAAAAACACACACAAGCCAATTTTTGAGATGGTAAATATTTGTGCAAAAACAAACGGTTAAGGCTCGTGCCTAAAACAGAGCTTGCACAACGTAGAAGGTGCTTATGATTGGATGTGTACCGAGCCAGACACATAAAAGGCTTTAGAAAAGGTTTGAACGGATGGATATGCGGCTAGACAGCCCCTGTGTCAAGACATCAGTTCCGTGATGATTAAATTTTTCTGCGCAATCCTGTAATATGCTCATGCCAGACTTTGTTTCTCGTCAGGATGATAGCTGACGTATCAGCCGTTTGTGTGTCTATCATGTTGTTCACTTTCCCATGTCCCAAACGTGACGACGCCTAGTGAGCCTTCGACAAGCTCGACGTGAAATTGAGGATGAGCAAATATTGAGGTCATAAGCTAAGTTTGGCAAGCTTACTATTAATACGATCAGAGCGCCAACGATATTTTGTGGGCATGTTTGCATTGATTGTGTTGGCAAATAAAGGAGAACAATGTTTTGCAGCAAAGTGTAGCTGGCTCGTCACAAAAAATGAATTTAATTTGATGCTGGTATTAAGTGTATCGAGATCAATTCTAACCCACTTTCAACTTTGATGAGAATATATTTTTCCATTCGTCTAAGCTAAATGCTGTTAAATCCGCTTATCGCGGCCTGCTCATTCGCTAATATCGTCTTGCAACACTTTATCGGTAGGCTTCCGTGGCCGAGTGTAGCTCGTAGCTAATAAGCTTTGATTTATTCTTACACCGGTAGAATGATTTATCATATTTGCTGAAGGTTTCTTTACGTGTATTTGCTGCTTCCCGTGGCGGAGAAGTTCACACACGAGTGTTGAAAGCTTAGAATCGTGGTTCTAACTGATGTCAAGCTGGCCACCCATCGAGGTTAGGCTTGCTGGTGGTTGATTTATTACATCTAGCCACTAACGAGATGTGATTTAAAAGCATTTTTTCGGTAATAGCCTGCTCACTGCTAGCGTGGTTTTAATCTTCACATTTAGAAATAACCGAATTTCATACAATTTTCCTTTCTCCAAAAAAAATAACATTAATAAAAAAATGCACGGATTATAAATAAATCCTTGCATTTTATTCAGCACAGTAGAATAAGCGTGTCATTGCCTAAGAACGTTAAACCGAAAACCTCGTTTATCGATGCATCCCGTCCAGGTGCAGGCGTTCGTTGCCATGTTGACGTCTTACAAGTGTTGATCATTTGTAAACCAAAAATCTCTCTTCCAGCCACTGCTCGCGAATCCCTGCTTGGTCCTATCAATCTTCCGACACCAGATCCGTTTCAATGGGTAAAATGGAAACAAGCTGAAGGATTTGCTGCTGCTGCTGCCGATGCCGCCACCTTATGCACTTTATTTATTTTGCCTGTTGATGCATTTCGACAAGATAGAGAAATGTCGAACAATGGCTTTGAAGCTGTTCCGTTGCCGATTCCGGACGTCGTAACATTCGACCGCGAATACAATGCCGGGACCGGGTGCGAGCAAGCATGCCAGCCAACCTGTTGCAGGTTCATCTGTGACTGGGCGAGGTGACGATGAGCTTCAGCGCTTCGGTGCGTTTCGCACAGCCGGACAGTTTTGTTGCGGAGTGGTGCACTTTTGCTGGGGCTTTGTGTGGTGTCAAAAGCGCACACCAGTTCGAGTTTGTGTTTCTCTTATCGGATGCATTTCATCGTCAATTAGCAGGCAATTCAAAGGCGTTAGCGTATCTTTGCCGCGCGCAAAAGATACCAGGCTGAGTAATGATAATGCGAACGTGGCGGTAATGGAAAGAAATAAAGTAAAATATAAAAAAAGTAAAGTTATAATCGAATTTGGGTAGCTGAATTCCTCGTGACTTTTTGCATCAGGGCGATAGGCTCCAATCGGTAGGTGTACAATTTGCAGACGGCTGTAAATTTTAACGATAACACGATTGTTCATCACCACTGTGGTTGAACAATGGGAATTTGGTATGGTATGGTGAACTAAAACTTTTCACATGAAAAAAATGAAAAATGTAAAAAAAATCTTCTTTGCAGTAAATGTCTTTGGAAAGTGTTAAATACAGCTTTCTATAGTGTTTGGAGTCTTAAAGCAGTTTTGAAAAAGACATGTTGAAGCCGTCGCCCCGTCCATGCCTTGCTACGGGTGTGCAATAAAGCATTGACGAAAAGGTTTAACAACAGAAAATTGCCGCATCCATACGCGGTGGTTATATTTTATTTGATTCGGTACCGAATCGAAAACTGTCGTCATTTTGGCCAATTTCCCGCCAGAACCACTTCTGAACCGCTTCCGTTCCGGGGATGATCACAGCCACGCGGTCGGGATCGTATTTTCGTGTGGCTGGAATAAATGTTTTTTGATTTGCAATAATTCACGGCTTTAGCTGGACTCCGTATTGGGCATCGGGTGAATACAATTTTGGCAAACGGCGACGGTGATGATGCTTTCCACCAAACTGCTTCAGGCTATTGGTTACCTCCATACGCTAGCCCATTGAATGGAGAGATGGACCGTGCAATCGGCCTGAATCGATTCACCGTTGGAGCGTAGGATCTTTTTTTTTCGACAAACGACAATCGATTCTTAGTGACTTTTGCTGGTTGAAAACAAGCTTTCGGGAGGTGTCATCATCATTTCTTGCTTTTTCTTATCCTTCGCCTCACGTAAACGGACATTTTCACACTTTATTCTGAACGGTTTTGGAGTGTGTTTTTTGTTGTTGTCGTACACAAAGTTTATAAGCCTTGATGCAATTGCAGTTGAGACAAGCATTTGGAAGATCCAGCTTCAGTTTGGGGTTTGGCTATGGTGTTTTCACCATTATTGAAGGAAAGATCAGATTAGTAAAATTTATGCATGATTGTTTGTGTCTGGTACGAACCAATTCGGCCAAAACAAGTGTTGCTTTGGATTGAAAGCGAGAAGGACGGGGTTCTGTCGACAAGATGCAATTCCAGACCAACGATGATGGGTGTTACATGTTCTGTAGCGTCGTGTTTGGGTTTTACTTTAGCGCATTGTCAGATCAAAAGCCATGGATTTTAATGGAGTTACCACGGATTATAACATTAATTGATGTATTATGATACTTATTTCACTAAAAATACAACGAACATTACTTTAACATTTGGCTAAATTTATTTTCAAAATCTGTAATAACGGTCTTCCTATACGTTGTTACAGAACATCACTAGCGACAACTTAAACCGTAACGTAGCCCGCGTAGTTGCTGATGCCACATAGATTTTTGCCACGTGCCAGCCTCATATAGCCATCCTCTCCCCAGCTGCCCCACCAGTTTTTCAGTATCCAATAGTCTTTGGTGTATCCGAGCAGGAGCATCGCGTGGTTCACTTTGGAGTTATCACACGAAGCTTCATCGTCGTAAATACCATTGCTGTTTTAGGAATGGGGGGAAGGAAATTAAATCAATGATCTCAGTATCAGACACCAACTCTATACTTACCTATACAACTGGAATGATTTGGGTGCCGCATTTATACTGACCGGAATGGGACCCACCTTCCACAGGGCAAATGCAAGTGCGTCTTCGTTTTTGGGCATAATGGACCACTCGCTAATGTTGGCAATTGCATAGTCTCTATTGAAGGTACACTGTCCTTGCTGTGGTAATGGAAACAAATAGATATTAATTTATAGATGGTATAAATTATGAACGATTTAAAGGGACATAATTTGAAATCAGAAAACAAATAAATAATAATCAAAAATAAAACAAATGAAATGCTCGACACGCAGTAGCTCTGAAATTAGAAGCAAAGTATTAATTTCAATTAAATTGTTTTTTTTTTACATGGATTTAACACAATTTTGTCTTATCATTACTCATATCTTTGCCTGCAATAACAGTTCACTATATAACCAAACTTTCACCGTGGAGGTGTCGCGGCATCTCCTGTCTGCTCCATCACTGCCATTCGGGCATCCATCAGCTTGCGTTGATTGGAACTTGGCCCGTAACTTTATCCGGTTGTCATCGGAAGGTAGATCCTGCGGTGTACTTTTTTTTTACGTACATGTCTGCAAACGATTACGTTGCATACGTTACACAGCTTAACACCTTTCGAAATACCGATCGCTGCAGATCGCACGATAGGATTGCACGGGAATGAATGCATCGCCGCTTTATTGTAAATCCCGCCACTTGGCACATAGAGGCGGATCAAACAGACCGGCCCGAGGGTAGACGAAAACGCACACTTCCTCTGCAGACCATCGGCGTTCGGTGAACAAACTGGGGTGCACTGAAACATTGCATTGTTTGCATTTTTGCAACCACATGGAAGTTGGTCGCAGATGTTTTTCTTTTCCGGTGTTGGGCGTTGCCGGTGGCGAAGTTATTGATTTGACATGCCCTCTGAACTGGTGGCCGAAACGGGAGATGGTTTACTATTAATCGCGCACCATTGAAATCACTTTGCACTGTCATTTGCTCTCACCGAGCATGATGGACATATCTTTAGCACAACGTGTCGTAAATTGAGGTCATGTTCAAAACGTTGAGGTTATCAATGTGATAAAACTTTTGATCAAGCAAAGACTTTCTCTATCTACAGCTGCTAGTCGTGTAAGAACTGTAATGCTTTGCTAGCGAAGTTACTTCACACCAACTGGAAGAATCGCTACGGAATGAGTTGTTTCAGCGGTAGGCACGCATGATTAAAGCGTGTTTTTGTTGTGAAACAAATGTGTGCTTGTTTATTTACGATTCAATTAGATTGATGATCGTGCAAAAATAGGAAACGAGCTTTGAAACAAAATTGGTATGCGGTAGTCCGGTACCGTTGAAATTGAGACATACATATCATGCTAAAAATGGCAAGGTTTTACTTTATATATGTGAGTAAAATTTTAGCAGTGTGCTTAAAACTAAGGTCTAAAAATCTATGAATGGATGGTTTCACGATGCTAGCCAACTTTTCCATAAGTAGTTTATCATTTGGCGGCTGAAATCATGTCAAAACTCCATACAATACAGCAAATCTAGCCATAGAATTTAAGTCTGATAAAATAAAGAATGAATTTTTTTTAAGAAGCATGACTGTGTTAGTAAGAAATGTTAATAATTGTTTTGATGGATATTATAACATTTATTAAAAGTATTAGTATGACTCATTTCAAATAGAAAAACAAAAAATAACAATAGTGCAATCCAATTTGGCGGAACGTAATTGTAAAATGTATGCAACCCGGATGATGTATATTGTTCCACTGACAGGCTGAAATTTCAGTTTGTTGGCTGGAAATAGAAAACGAGTGAATATTAGTAAAATCTGCACAACTTCTTTAAAACAACATTTTACCTGCATAGCATCGTTACTACAGCCCTTTAAAGCAAGAAAATGGATCATGTTCGAAAAGCTCTATAATTCTGGTGCATAAATTAACGAGCCCGGGCACCTGTTACCATCCCGGTTAGTAATTTACCAAACAGTTCATTTAAATGGAGCGTGTTGGGAAGGGTCTGGTGTGCAATAAATTAAAAGCATCCTGTTTATCCACCATTAGGTACTTCATTAGACGAACACTCGGTCAAACCGGGAGCTACATAAATTCCACGCGCACAAACCATTCGCACTGCCCTGCAGGACGGATTATTTACAGATCGTAGTGACCGTGGCCTTAAAGATCATTTCTGCAACTGATTTATTTTAATGACAGTGCCACCGATTGACTGCGATACGTTTCGTGCTACGGTCGAAGAATTCTTTGCTTAAATGCTTTTCCATCTTCGCCGGCGGTGTCTTGTGTCATGAACACACTTACACACACACAAAATGTGCTAAATGGTGCATATTTTATCACCTTACCATAAAGCCTGGGGATATCTACGTGAAAAAAAAAAAACAAACTCTCTTGCTGTTCCAGTTGATCGTAAATCGAAGTGTGGAACGGGATCGAGCTCTTAGTGGCATCCAAGCGCAGGGCAATTGAAGATGGCACTAGTGCATGATTTAATTACAGCGTCCATTAAGGTGAAAAATTTGCTACACTTTTCATCCGAACCTGACAGCGGCATGTCGCGAGCCGCTTTCGCTATCCACGGTAGCGCTTGCCGGTCGGCAGGTCTTGCGCTAGGTCTTGTGGATGAGTGCCCTATTATTAGTGCCATTGGAAGTTATCGAGTTGGTCAGACGTCCTGGATTGATTCTGTACCGACCAGAAGGATTGTTGAAACGGACAGCAGCCCCAGATGGAATTGGTTGAAAGAACTCTTGTGCGCTTGAAGTTGGAATACGTCCTTACAAGAAAGTCCTGCTACGGATCCAGTATCCATCGGTACAGTGAGCTCATCGCGAGAATTGCCCGCACTTAAACTTCCTGCACATTTGCATTTCTGCTATACCCCGTCCGAAACTGCCGCCCAACACCAGACGTGTCGGGTGACTGAGATTAAAGCACATCGATAAGCAGATTATATGCGTACCATTGCACACTGGCACTCATTCGCAGGGTCTCGAGCACTTACTCGAGCGCTATAGCTTGCCCCGGTAGAGGAAGTGGAACTTGTTCCACACAGTATACCGTATGCCGTGTTCCATAAACACGTGAGGACGGGATGGGTGGCAGAATCGGGAGCAGTTTTTCACTGGAAATAAATTATTATCACTGTCCGGTGGTGGTGGTGGTGATAAACCTCTACCGAACAACTAAGGGTGTCCAATGGTCCTGTAGCTTTTTTTCCTCTCGTCCGGTTTTTTAGCAGCGAGGCAGCTTTGATCATTTTTAATACAGTCTGGAACGAAGCAGCATCCTGCGGTGCGAAGAGGCTCAGGCTCAGCCAGACTAGTTTGTGGGGCATTACGGGGTCGAACTGCAGAAGCCTTGTCCCCTTCAACTCGTCTCTCACACACACACACACACACACACACACACACACACACACAGACACACACACACACACACACACAGAGACACAGAGAGAGAACAGACACACACACACACACACACACACACACACACACACACACACACACACACACACACACACACACACACACACACACACACACACAACACACACACACACACACACACACACACACACACACACACACACACACACACACACACACACACACACACACACACACACACACACACAAATGCTTCTCCCCATGTCGCTGGTTATCTAACATTAATTAACATATAAATATTGATCTTTGTATCGTCGGGCTCGGTTCAGCATCTTATCGGGCGATCTGATGTTAGTAGTCACTAGTGTTGGGCTTCGCTTGCAGAATGAGTTTGCAACCTGTTCGGGCTGCTAGTCTGCGTAGTCTCTGGCGTAGAACCAATCGTACGTCTCCAGGGGGCAAGCTAATCATCTTTAGACCATCATTCGACGTACAAAGTGTTTGGAACACCGTGTGTCTCTGGTGTGTGGTGTGGAGAGATTGCACCCGATAACACCGTTTGACATGAGCAGTGCAGAGCTTTCGATCATTGATCCCGTGAGCTTAATGGCGTGTGAGGATACGCGTATGCTGGTGCTAGAGTGATGACGATGTCTTGTACTTGCTACCGATGCTCCCTCGGGGAGGTTCACGTAGGGTTATCCGTGCAGGTTGTCGCAGTTAGGCTTGATGTGTGTAGTTGGAAATTAGTTGCGGTAACAGGTTGAACGAAGCAATGGTGCACGTTGCGATAGGTAACGTCCGGCGTCTCATGGAGCAGGAGCAATTAATCGATGAATATCGATAAGCAAAATTAGTGTCAGGTCTGATTAGAAATGTGTACCAACCTCTGGGTGTGCTAATGGAATCTTAACGAGCTCGTAAAATTAAATAAATAACACGCAACAACGAGCCGACAGGGAAGGTGTGACGACGGAGAGCTTCATTTCGATGAGGAAGCTAGCAAGAAAACTTAAAATGTCTCGAAAATTAATGTTTTTACATAATTCTACAATTCTTTAGAAATTGGTTTTATTTCTTGCAGTTTCGACACTGGAGTACAATTGCTGAACTACAAACTAATATTTCATGTCTCGTTTCGACAGCAGAACATGACGTACCGTCATGTAACGAATGGAACGCCTTTAAAGTGAACAAAACAAACAAAATAGTAACCAGAATAAAGATTCCATTTCTGTGAATCAAGATTGGACAAGTATCGTTGATTTACGCACTCGGCGCGAATTGTGTGTAGTGATCACCTCTGCTCACAGCAGGTTAGAATCATCGCATACGATCGACATGCAAGTGCAGTTTTGAATTTTACCACAATCATGTTGTAGCGCTCTTACACAAAGGCTGCATCAATTCGACAGCATGCAATACATTCCTGATTCTTTTTCGATCGTTTCTAGTCCATCGAGCAAAAGAAGATCCAGTTTGAATCGAATGAAAAGTGAACAGGATAAATTGAAAAATGTGTATATTTTGAATAAAAAACGAAAACGAAAACAAACGTTGCTCGATGGTTTAAAAACAAGAACATCAAGGTTCTCGATGGTGTGTGAGATTTCTTGGAAGATATCGACATTCGCTCTATCGATGTATTTTGCATTTTGCTCGCGGTTGGTACTCAAGGTGCCATTGAGATTTGAAAATCGAGAAAACAGAAATAAATGATACCAATCTACATGTGTGATACAATTTATTTAAATTTTGTGATTCAACTTCTTTCACCTTCTTTTGTTGTCTTTCCGAACTCCAATACAAAGGCAAGTTATTGAAAGCATGTTGTGAATTTACTATGTACATATAATTGTATCACTGTAATGTTATGAACTGTACTATGAAGACACTTTTGTTGATAATTTAACCCATTTAACACAAGCAACACAACTAAAAACGAAGCTCATAAAAAATAATGACCCAAACGAGGCGAGTTTGGGGCGTAGACAGGCTCAGTTGTGTTTCGTGGTCATCAGGACACCTTTCAGCTGCACGCCCCAAATTAATGTGCATCTTACGTAGGTTCCACACCCACCGACCGAGGACAAGCGTGAAATTTTCAACCGAATATTTATGTTCTTGCGAAGGTCTGTGATATCGCTTCGTAGCAACGTTTGCGCCCCGAGGGCAACGCCGATCGCGTTCGATCACGGGACAAGCAGGCGTTAGCAATTAACACTCGCGAGTAAACCGCGACCACGCCAGACGCTTTTGCAACCAGACGCTCTGGCCCTGACCCTCGGGGGGAATTAGGTGCATATCATGGGGTCGTTGGTTTGGTGAGCCAACCGGCAACGCAAAAATGCTCCAAATTAATTCTTTTTTATGTGTCTGTGTGAGTGGGGGTCTGCTTGCTGCCCCATACGATCAGCCGCTTTCCGGTAGATCACACGAGAAGCGATGCATTTTGTTTGTTTGCTTTTCAATTTGGTCGATTGCATTCCCACCCGAGCTGGTGTGGGATGTGGTAGGAATTAAAAAGTATGGCTTAACGACTTCTTAATTATGGTCATTCCTGGTAGAGACACCCTGGTCTCGGAAGTGGCTCAGAATTGATTGGATGGGTAGAACGGTTTTTTGGTTCGATTTTTCTTACACAAATCTTGCCATACTATTTGCTGGCTGACGAGGGCGTCATCTGTCGGCCTACGCGGTTGAATATTTGGTTGCGATTTATTTACGATTCCCTCGCGGATGGTAAATAATTAGTTCAGCGACCGTTGGCCGGAGGAGTGTCTAATTAGTGGCCTTTATGTGGTATGACAAGTTTTTTTTGTGCATGCTAATTATGACAAACGTTAAGGGAGGAAAGCATAGAGAGCGCATATTTTAAAAGCGAAATATTCTGTTTATGGTGTAATGAGAAATATTGGGCGCCTTCAAACCGCGCGCTAGCATTGAGATGCTTTTGGCTGAAGGTCGTTACAACACCCGCGCCAGCGCGTAATGAGCGCTTACCGTTCGCATCTGTGGCCGAACGTGTCAAATCACTTGATTATGCGGTTCATGGATGTGGCAAAAAGGTAGCTGGAGCCAAATTTGGTCAAATGAGGCGCAGGGTTGCAACCTGAAGTGCGCTGCTGGTCCGGAATTGTGCGCTAGTGCATTAGCTTAGTCGTACCGGACCGGACCGCTGACAAGGAATGGGCCACAGTGCTATGGCGATTGCGACTGCTCAGCGGGTGATCCGGTTGTAACATTATTTGGCGCAATTTTATGCTTTCTCACGGTTTCGTCCATTTGTCCAACGGCGGAGGATGGGAATGGAGTTGTTTTTTAGTCGAGGGAAAAGCAACTGATGATGGGTTCTCGTGGAAGTGGAATCCTCTAGCAAGTTGACCATATTCGGATTGGGGTGCCTTCAACGCGCCGTCGCATGCTTACGCATGTTTCATTTGCGCCAGAGACCTTTGACAGGTTGCTGATCGTATTGAGGTACCCGGCCTGGTGAGCTCTTATGGATATTTGATTAAGAAATTCAATTCCTGTACAACTGTCAAGCAGATACACTTTCAATATGCATGCAAATCTTTCACCAGGACGGTGTGTGTTTTTTTTTTATTAGGCTTCCATTTGTACATTCAACTTTGAACGTGTTGTGTTTTAATTTTGGTACATAAACATGCAAAATGTATGCTGATTGGAACTATAAAATCATGTCGTACGCAACGGTGTCCACAGCTACTGCGGGGCAAAAATGGAAAATTAATTAAAACTCAAACATTGTGTATTCTTAAGCACTGCAGCTACACTTACACACCGGCAACCTACAGCTTTTCCCATCACCATCATAAGGTAAGTGTTTTTTTTCTGCAGTCCGCGACAACACTGTCCGTGTTGCTTTTCAATTATTTATGAATGAAGTAGCAAACTGGTTGCATCGACCACCGACGGTTTCCAATGTGCAATGCGTCCAGCGTTAAAGATCGAATGCGGCAGCGCCGCAAGTGACGGTCGCACACAGCACAGTCTCCGCAGCAAATATAAAACTAATTGCATTTTCCCACATTGCATTGCATTACCGATCATGATCGTGCGGTGGTACGATTCTTTTCCCGTTCCCAACAAGATGCATCTCGGGTGCAGGTCGACGTTCCCGCCAGCTGTCGATCTCGTCTCGTCCGTTGGTGCGTTGCTGCCTATTGAGTTATTTATGATGGAGCTATTAATTTTCCAAACTCCCTTCGGTGGGTTCTTGGGCACTTTTCTCCGCCTCCCCCTGCTCCCCTCATTCATCGGACCAGCATCGCAACCACTGTCATCGCGGGAATGGTTAGCTTTGTGAGCAGTTTTCATTCAACACAACCGCTTCCCGACACGGCAACCCTCGTGGTGCGATGGGGTCGTCGATTGAATGCGTGCGTTAGAGGATCGTTTTGAAAGGGGTGCGAGCTGTAAAAGTTTGATGAGAAACTGTCAGCCGATAATTGCAATCGATTTG
This sequence comes from Anopheles merus, assembly GCF_017562075.2. Taxonomy (NCBI): domain Eukaryota; kingdom Metazoa; phylum Arthropoda; class Insecta; order Diptera; family Culicidae; genus Anopheles; species Anopheles merus. The sequence continues at coordinate 6,807 of NW_024428100.1, read as the reverse complement.
ATGGCTTTATTAAGTTATTACGGCAGTTTATGGTTCCCTGCCCGGGTCCGATCCGGCATGACGCGCGACTGCTGCACTTGCACCGCAGTGATCGGTGGCTGCTGTTTGGGCGATAATCGACCGCTTCCCTCCACCCGGTAGGCGCAGTGTTTGGCAATAAATAACGCCTGCATTTGGTGTGAAGCATTGGTGTTAATTGATGATGCGCTGGCGAGATGGCAGGTTTGGCGGGCTACAGAAAAAAGGGAAGTTGTCATATAATGCGAATGTGTCATGCAATCACACCTTCGACCTTGTTGCTAATGTTGCAAATTGATTTCATTGTCAGGAATACATCACGTAGCTCTGTTCAGTGACATATGGTATTAATCGTTTGGTGTGTAGAGTTTAGGACGTTTAGCATGGCTTGGGCTTTACTTCGGTTATTTTATTGTTATTTTATAGTCGCTGTTGTGGCACAGCGCTCATCTGGGAACTAGTTTTGTGTTTATGATTTTCACAAGTAATATGCTCCGTAGTGCAATAAAGTCTTGCATAAACCAATGCATAGTTTAGAAGCACATGATAATTTTGCTTGGTAGCATGGATCTTTCTTATGCATTGAATGAGAAACAAATAAGTAAAAAAAAAAAAAAATAATGAATTACTCAGTAATGTTATGCAATGTTGCAAATCAACATTAAAATTTCGCTCCAATTCCCATCGATGAAAGTGCAAATGCTCTTCCTGTTAGAAGAATTTTAAATACGTAAAAGCTGGATTTAAAAAATGAGAGGTGTTAAAATTGAGTAATTTTAACAACATTAAAAAAAAGGCATAATTTTGCACACGAATGTAGCGTTTAGCTCTAACATATGTTATGGTTTTATCCGGCACCTTCTGCACAATTTGCATTCGAAATTGAAATAAAAATAAATTATTGCTCCTTCCCGGCCGCGTAGGAGTGTCAAGATTTACAGCTGCAAATATAAAAGCGCTAGAAAAACAAACAGGAACACAATGAGGCTGCGCAGAAGACATCCTCCACTAATGTCGGCTCGCTTGCGTGTCACAGACATGCGTGTGCCGAACAATGCTGCCCCAAAGGCTAGCGCCCGGCTGGCGGGGCACGAAGGTAATCCAATAATTTTTAATCTCTGTTTGCTTTCGCCCATTGTGCAGCAGTCAAAATAATTTCCAATGGGCGAACCGGGCCAGGAGGAGGAATGTAAATTTCCTCCACCGCATCCAGCATCCGACTCATTTACGACAACCGGGTCCGGGCGTCGATCGTAAAAAGTCGACGGGCCATCCAAATCGACAAATCAAAATTTAATAATTCTACCAACACCTTTCCACCCCCCGGGTACCTTTTGCTGACCGGACTGTGTGGCTGGAGCGCTTGAAACTCGTTTCATATATTTCAATGCCTCCCCCGGGGTCCATCATCGCCTCGACGCCTTGGCGTTTGGAAGTGGTAGCGGCGGATTCCGGTTGAGAACGGGGGGTGGAAGGAAACTGCCCGTCGTACCGACCGAGTCGAATCCGAACTCAGCGGGGCTACTGGGGTTTCGGCTCTTTTTTCCAAATGTCGATCGACGAGATCGATCGCTAGATGGAGAAAAATGGGGCCTTTGACTGGTATTAGCTGCTGCCTCGGCTCGGCTGCGAATAAAATCCCCGTGCCCCGGGCTCATTGTACCCGGCTCAGCCAAGACAATGATGGGCGAATATTGTTCCATAACATATAAATTAATTTAACAGCGTGACCGCTCCCATTGCCCCTTCCACACACTCATTCCATCACGGTTCGGTTGTTGCAGGATCGCTCGGGTAGGGTCGCCTGTTCGCCACCTGTCGAGCACCGATTGGGTGGACTATTTGTCGTAAAATATTTGGCTCGTAAAACAGCTAAATCAAAACCGCGCGAGGGAGTCTCGCAAAGTCGCGGTCGTGTGCCCGTGCGTGGCGATCGAAAGGGATGAGGAGGAACACTGATTAGAAGGAGCACGGTGGGACGTCCTAGTGTCGCCCGGGTTGTCGTCGAGCTTCAGGACCGGGGCCTTCGGCGGGCCAGAAACTCAATCCTGGCCTTCTGGCGGCTTGCCAGCACCCGAAGCGAACACCGTTGGGCCGCATCGGGTTGATTTGTTTTAAGCACCACGGTACGAAATCGCATTTTTATGAGGCTTTTATAGACTCGCAGGTCACATTAGATCGAACCGGGCGGGAAGATGACCGGTACACGGGCGTCACGCTGCGCTTATACCAGCGGCTGGCTGAGTTAATATATTGGCTCGTATCGGTTCATGGTAGCAAAATACCAGAATTACCGTTTGAAGGTGATAAAAATCGGCGATTACGCGGTGGCGGGCTGTTTTCATTTGCTACGGTCCGTATGGGCCGGTATCGGTTTGTAAACGAGCACTGGAGCGAAGAGCCAAATCTGGCTGAGCTTGCACTAAATATTGATTTATTTATCAATCAAGCCGGTGGAGAGGGTTGTAATAGCTGATTTATCGATCGATTCAGGCTTTATTGAATCAATACTATTTATCAGAATATTCACAGTACAATGAATATAATTAAATTGCAGAATATGAATTCTGAACTGAAATGATGTTTTGAGTAAGGGATTGTTTCATCGTAAAAAATCATTTATTTGTTAAAAAAGGCTTTGCTTTAAGCAATGCGCATTGGAACCATCAATCTTCATCTTCCTAAAAGGGCTCGAGGGTTCGATTGATAGTGATCGCAAAAAGTAAAACCAACCATGTGCAAACGCATTCGTACTCGCATGTAAGCAATATTTCCTAAAGCCCACCATCCGAATCCCTTTTTGGGGCATTTCGATTGCGATCGCACCGAAAGGCAGACGAAAGACAGTATCCACGGGAAGAGTGATGATACGCCATTGCCTATATCCCTTACGCGCGCGCTTGTCTTCACTTTCAACCGATGCCCGGTCAGCGCGCTCACATTGCATATCTTGTCTTAATTGGTAATTTCAATTTGCGCATACCTGCGTCGCGTAATGCGCTTCCAATATCACTGCCACCGGTGTAAAAAGCGCACCGGTTCCAATGGGCAGGCCAAGTGGCAGCAGCAGCAGCGCACATTTTACACGCTCGAACACGCCAACCTATTTGGATCGGTCGTGCATTCCATGCCAATGTCCGTCAAATGGTGGAGGCGACACGCATGGGGGGGCCCGCTCACACTGGAAGATGCGGATTGTTGCATTTTGACACTTGATCAATGCAGCGCACCGACCAAGAGAGGAGAGTGAGGGTTTGTTTTTGCTCTGCAGGTGTTTTGTGTGAACCATGCACTCATATGCATGGCACGGCAAAATCATGGCATCATTTCATGTGTCTAACAATGCCACTGCACGCGTTGTCTAATGCGTACTGTTGTAGAACAGGAAGGAGGGCTAGTTTCATTCGCTGTTGCACGTGCATTGCAGTAATGGTCGTTTGGGCTTACCTACGGCAGTCTGATCGGAGCAGAGCTATACAGCTGCAACGAACTATGTGCTCTATGTCATTCGTGGTGAATTGCAACACGCTTCACCACACGCGGTATGAAACCGATTGGCCGTAACGGTATGGAAGCGAAACACAATTTATTGATGGAGATTGGTATCAAAATAAATGGCCATTATTATTGTCTTAAATATGTAAATATATTTCTTTGGCAATTTTATTCCTCACTTCTATCCTAGTAATAGGTCATTTGAAGCAGTGTAAGAGACCGATATATGTGATGTGGTGCTTAGTGACGCTTTATATTGGGTACTTTTTGTGTGGCTGTATTCAAATTTGACTAGTGGATTATTTTTATATGGAAAATACTTTGAAATTGAAATGAAGGTGTTTGTTCATTTCAACAATTAAAATATTTTAAATTTCTCCTTTCATTTAAACATTGGTTTTGATTCCTTTTCTCATTTCATTTCGTTCGTCTCACCCGATGGAGCACGTGCCCAACAACGAAGTAAAGATATAATGATTTAAAAAATAAATGCAATCCAAATCACACTTATTGGAAAATAAATAACCTTTTTATCGAGTGTGAGTTTTAGTGCGCGCTTTGGTGTTTAGTGTAGTTGAAACGTTAAGGTAGCGACGATAGGCGTTGTGCCCCTTGCGCTGCAACATTGCCGACGTGTCCGACCGAAAGTACAAGCAGTTGATCGATGGTTTACCATTCGATCTAAGTCCTTTATGGTGGCTTATGGTCCAGTGGGTTGGCAAAGGCGTCGCCATAAATACGGCGTTGCGTTTAGGCTTCGATGTTGGTCGGATTGCGATCGCGACTGCAATCGCGATGGGAAGTGGATTGCCATTCTTTCTTCCCGCACCTTAGGTTGGAATTTAAATGTTTGCTTCGATCGCTTGTGCCGCGGCAAATCCATGAAAGCTTGTGCGGAGGTGCGCACGAGAGCCCATAAATCAGAGCTCTCATGCGATTTTCGTTGCAGCGTTGGTGCGAAACATGTGTATAAGGTGCTGTACTTAGGTTGGTCCATTTTTTGCCACCCATTTTTTTGCTTAGTGGAAAACTGTCTTGTACGTTCAAGAGGGAGGCAAACGGATTGGTACGTTGGATGCTATTATGCAATTTAGTCGTCTTTGGATGGTCGGCTTTGGCCATTTAGCTGCGATCGATGAGACCATGATTAATCGAATCAGGACGAGTGGTAACAAATGGTCTTGGTGGAGACGTTGCTGTGTTGCAACAATCTTTCATGCTAATAATGGTACGAATAAGGATTGATCGTTCACTTGCATTAGGGTAGTTGATGTCACTAATTGTTAGCAGATGCTTAGCGTAAAACTATGGCTGATACAACTCGTAGAACCAAGGTAATACATAAACGGGCTACATATTGATCAACAGAGTCGATAAACGAAGGAGTGCTAACATATTTAAAAAACAACTCAATAGTCAAAAGTATAGTATAAATATTCATGAGTTTGGATTTTCTAAAAATTTGCTACTAATAGTGCCCATAAATGAATCTGACATGAATCATTTATAAGAAATTTAACGTAAATAGAATAAGAATTAAGGAGTGTAAGATATGAGATATTATAACATCAAGTCTAATGAAAGTTTGAAAATAATGTATATTTTATAAACATTATGTTCCGTTTAGGTGTAGTGTAATTACAAATATCAAATACTACGGGTGGTATCTGTGCTCCATCGAATGTGATTTTATCGGACGTGCTTGATTAATTCCATTAATGATAAACCACTTGTTATGATATTTTTTTTTAGTTTTTAATAATTTCTTTTCGTCGATTTTAGGCATTGCAAGCAAATACCTCCACAATCCACATTACGAATAGCACATATATTTTATATCCCTCTCAAGTCTAGCACTACAACAACCTCGCGCAACGGCCAAATACTCTCTTACGCTCGCTGGCATCTGATATGGATTAAGCACTTTCCGAACACGTTAGGTTCGGCAGCATGGCAGCATGGCGCTTCACCATCATCGATTCGCGTTCGAAGCAATTGAAATCAAATCAGTATCGATCGATCAGTAAAAGTAAATCTACGCTTGGCAGTGTGCCGGAGCTTCGGCGATCTTGCAGCAAGTGTCTGTGCGAGGCTCCAAGTGGTGTTTCTGTCGGTACAGCCCGCTCGACACATGGCATGACAAGTCGCTGTACGTTTGGCAATGTGGTCCCTTCTAGCTACCCTTGCTACCAGAAGATTGCATCTTGGAAATGCGACCACTTGAGGGCTAGCTGACCACCAAGGCGCACCGTTAGACCGCGGAGCGTAATCCCGGTAAGCATTATGGTCATGTCTGGTGCCTCCGGTCTTAACAGGATTGTGGAACCGAACTGTGCTCAATCACATCTGCATACTCCCGGTCTGGCGGGCGGAGGTTATAATATTTATTACCTCCCGAAGTGCTGTTACGAAACCACTGCGACATGGTGGATATTTTCCACACAAGCATACAGGAAAAATCACATTGGCGATCAGCGAAGAAGCCAAGTCCGTTTCGCTCGAGCGACTTTATTTCGTTGCCGTAGACACCTTTCTTTTCAGCTTCTTAACAGGTGTAACAAAGTGTGGAGTCGATTCGAGCTGGTCGAAAAACGAAGGCTGTCCAACTTCAACTCCAACTTCGTGGCGAGTGCAAAAAGTGTGAACGTTAGGATTGCTAGCTCCGATAATGGTAGATGATTGTTTGTTTCCACAATGCTATCTAAAAAGCTGGACGATGTTCGGCGTTTCTTTTCTCCAAAGCATTCATAATAGAGAGTACTTAGATTCCGTTTGTATTGGATTTGTAGAGTTATCTGCACGACACGCAACAAGGTCCATTCAAGACTTGTCCGTCCGGGCAAACTCAGCTGTTCGCCTGCGTGGACCTTTCCCGACCGTAGATTCCACAATCGTTGCCGAACAGGGATCAACCTCACCATCGTCTCGAAACGATGTGGGCGAGTGGTTCTCATGCAATGCGTGGCGTGGCGTTTTTTAGCCTCGACCGAGAAGCAGTCAGCTCAGGCCTGCCCTCTTCCACAAAACCGTTCCGATAATTATAGTTTGGTTTCGCTTTCGCTATTATGCTGTGTCCCGAGCGGATATCTTCGCACATCTGCGCCGGTTTGCAGGTCCCACCATAATTCAGGTGGTTTAGCGCATCGCCAAAGGTGAGAAAACGATGACAAAAATGTCCCCCCAAAATGTGTATCCATACGGCGATCGCCACGCACTGCCAAGTTCGCACGGTTCGTTCACGAGGAAGAAGCTCTCCAGGGGGATAATCGTTAAGCCATAAGCGGCGGCCTATTA